>NW_027526295.1:245677295-245827489 GCF_048455015.1 Haemaphysalis longicornis | reverse complement strand
CGTTTGAATTATTAACCCAGAGCCGTGCTGCCTGTTCTGAAAACATTCTCACCAGGTGGACGTATGATGCAGAGCACGTCCGGTTTCGAAGAACAAGCAACTAAACCAACCAAGCTAGATTGCCTGACAATGCGCCCTTTATCTGGTCCTGAGCAGCCACTCTTCATGCGCTCATCCAACACAAACCCTCTCAAAGTGATCCTATCATAGAGGGCTGGATTTCTCCAGCACAGAACAATTCACATCTACGCTGACAAAGACGCATAAATAAAAGCACAATTACAAATACATGTGTAGTTGACACACGGCGTCTAATCGTTTGGTCAGCCGGTACAGATGTTACAGCGTAGTTCTTCCCAAAAATGTAGGGTGGAATTGAGAAGATTGCCGATTAAAGGTATAGGAATCTAGGCGATCAACGTACACCGTGGAAGCAATTCGATGCTCTCAGACAAGACAGTAGTGTGTTGCCCGGCTACAGTAACAAAAATCTCTGAGTTTGCTGAGAGGCACGATAATATTCCTGGGCCTGAGCGAAAATACAGGCTTTATAGCATTACGTATTAAGAACGCCTAAAGCATCCAATGACAGGCACCAGGCACCGCTTTGAAGGCTGCCTTTTTAATTTAGGAAGACAGCTGGTTGCGAGCCTGAAATGTTGTGGGGTATCCCTAAATATTTTTAATAGGTGAGATTCCATAGCACCGACAGGGGCGCCACTGTTATAGCATGCGTCTGTATACCGCAGGTTCAAACTACGCGCCTTAGGCCAGCTTACCCCATCTAGTGGATGGCCCGTGAGGTAGTGTCGAACTACGTATACAGCGCCATGTTTCTATACGTCAGATTGAAACTGGAGGGGTTTACCTTTTCTTTGTGTTTTAGTTCTCCTCTTGGTAACGTTTCGTTCACAAATTGAAGCACCTTTTTCGCCTCACTATATTCACCCCCATCTGAAGTAGCAAGTCCCGCCGTTTGTGGAGCTAACTCCTTCAGTATCCATTAAATCTCTCTCTCTCTCTCTCTCTCTCTCTCTCTCTCTCTCTCTCTCTCCTCTCTCTCTCTCTCTCTCTCTCTCTCTCTCTCTCTCTCTCTCTCTCTCTCTCTCTCTCTCTCTCTCTCTCTCTCTCTACGGCGCTGTGCTCCGTGCGACGCCGTCGTAGAGTAATTGCTAATTCACTTCCCTGTCACCGTGGTTCCCATCCCTGCCACGTGTTCAATGGAAGGTTCTATTAATGGACTTGCACCGTCGGTGCTAAAGTACACCAAAGCGCCTTGCGGCAAAGCCAGCTTTATCCACATGCTTTAATGACGATGATGATGATGATGATAATGATGCCCTTCAAGTGTTCGGCACGTACCCACTTATGTGGATTGGCGAGAGATAAAGGGGTGACTGTGCCCCAGTGTGATTTCGTAAATAGATTGTTGGAGCTCGCCGTTCACAGCTGGCGCGGGCGCGCACGCACAAGTGTCGCGCAATATCACGCCACAATAAAATCCAATACGCGTCGTCGTTCGCATCCCGCCACCTCGCAGGTGCGGTCACCCACTCGCGCCGGGCAGTTCCCCATCCAGCGCGGCATGGGCAGGCCGCACGTGGTTCGCTCCGAAAAAGAAAGGCAGCCATTGAAGAATGTCAACGTTCCTAATAACCGCAAAAGCATGACGTATAACAAACATTTCCGTTCGATTAAAGCTCAGCGAAATGCAAGGGTTTCGTTTTTGTTGATCGATGGTTTTTTGTAGTCATTTCGGAGACCCTTTGCAAAATGGCCCGAGCCCTGGCGGAGAAGCAGTAAACCATTCCGGCAACACTGTGCACCGCCATCATAAAGGAAGCGAAAACAGCGAACATCCACCGCGGCGTAATAATGGCATGCGCTTCTCGTAAAGTTGTTTTTCCCATAACTTGAGGGAAAATAAATTTCCCATAACTTGGCGGGCTCTTTCCCACAACTCTTTCCAAAATTTTTCATAACTTGGCGGGCTCTTTCTCCGTTTAAAAGGAGCATATTTTGTGCTTTTATTCGACGAGGTAGTCGACTGACAGACCCTACGAGTGGAATAGCGTCGTCCGGGATGACGAACCGCAACAAGCAAATGCAGGGTTCGTTTCTAAGACGAATAGCTTTACTGCCGCCTACTAGTTTAGTCGCCGAGTTCTAACTGCGTTGATTCGACGAGCCCTTGCCCCGTCGTAGTGGCGGCTGGCCGCTATGAACGGGACCCGTTCTTCGCTGAGCGCTCATGTTGCGACTGTTCAAAGTTTCTAAACTATTTGCGGAAAGGACGAAAGCATACGTAAAGACACTGCTCTTGCCTCCACGATATTTTCCGAACAAACGTTCGTCGCCTTGCAGACAGTAAAATGTTGTCCCTCATCTCTCTTGATTGCTGCGATCCACCTTTTTTCCCTCTGTATGTCAGTTCGAAACACTAGATAGGACACATGCAAATAAGTTATGCAAGCTATAAACATGTGATGTATCTTCCACCTGTATCACATAAGCAGTACAATTCGTGCATTGCGTCAGGGGGTTTGTACTTACATCGAGATTTATAGGAAAGCAGGATTCTAATTCAGTTCGAATACGGCGTGGTTGCTGCACGGTACGCGCCGTTAACATCACGAGAGAACGAAATTAGCATTATTTAAATATAAAAAATAAAGTCCTAGACCGCATTCCTGGTATACTGCCGTTAAAATATCAAAACAAGCACGAGCGAAACATGCCAGCAGGTTCGAATTTTTGACTGCACCGACAAAATTCTCTTGGCTGAATGTTCGCGTTAGATATTCGGAAGTCATGATCCGCACGGGAAACTGTACCGTATAACAGTTCTAAAAAAAAAAAAACCGGAAGACGAGAGTGTTTGCGGTTTAGAGATGTCAAAACATCCACCAGCGCGGGCAGAGTGAGGCACGAATGCAGACTCAACTTTGCCTGCGTCGAAACCCTAAATGTTCGGCGTTAATAACGGTGGCAGTCGTGACCGACACGTGAAACGCAGCTCTCAACATAGTGCACGGAGAAGACAAATTTTCCTGGATATTCACAAAATAAAACGGGGGACGCTAAAGGTGCGCGTCGTACGTACCTAAATTTTCGCCCAGCATCACTGCACGTAAACAAACCACTGGCAAAGAGCTACGCAGCAGTGCGTGGACATCGTGCCTTATACTGCTACAAGAGCAGTAGCAGCGTATACAAAGCAACCAAAAATATCTCTTTATGAGGCTGCAGACTGGTGAAGCAATGGGCCAAAACGCGTAACCTCAACGGCGTTCCTGAGTGACGCTTCCTTTATCATGGCGTCGTCGCGTTAACCACCAGTGTTGCCACCGCTGAATGTTCAGTGGTGCCCGCCTTTTTGCAACGGGTCTATCACAACGTTTTGAATTTGGCAGAAGCGATTGCGGTTTTGTTTTGCGGTCATTGTGATTCGATGTTGGTCGTTTTCGTTTTCGCTGAGGTCAAGCTTCGCGTGCACCCCTGCTTCCGCAGGAAAACGGCTAGTTCATTTTTTTTATATTTTAAATGTCGTAATTTGTGTACGGCTGGTGTTGGCTTCGGCGCCAGTTCCGGTGGTCACGTGTTTTTCGAGCACAGCTTTTGTTTCTGCCTTTTGCGGGAGCCAGCTGAGTGCGTGCTTTTCCGAATCTAGCCAATCACCGCTTTACCGTTAAAATGAAAAACAAAGGGCTGTTGGCCTGCCTCTAAGGAATTACAACCTAGTTGCCCGTTCCGCCCCTATTCTGCGTCGGGACACTGTTGTCCTATTTCCACTGTCGGCTGGACTCGACGCACATTGCGCACAGTTTCCAATCAAGAGCCAGTCGTCGCTGGACCGTGCGCGCAAGGAGTTACAGAGTGCGCGTGTTCCGAACGAACTCGCCGTTTCCATATACGCCTTCGCTGGCGCAACAAGGAACCGCAGTTTATTGGGTAGACGCCGAAAACGCCTTTCGCCAGGCCCGGGTCTGTCCGGGGCGGGCAGGTTCCGGTCGGCAGCCGAGGCACGCACGTCGAATGATTTCGGCACACTTCCGCCGTAGCCTTCACACGGGGCAGCGAAGCGACGTCGCGAGGGGAACCGAATCTCGTTGTCGCTTCCCGTGGTGGTTGGTGCTGCTGGCGACTTCGCGCAGAGGCACGCTGCTGAAGGAACGCCGCCGCACCGTCTTTGTCTTCCTCCTTTGTGCTTTTGTGTTTTATACGCTTTTCCTTCTTATTGTTGTTCTTCTCTTTTCTTTTCCACGCGTCTCGAGGGAGCTGAAAGGCGCACGGTTATTACGACGGCGGCTGTGGCCTGGCTGCGTCCTGGCCATATGGCTCTCCTCAGTGGGAGAATTCCGCCTCTTTCTATTACGCCGAAACGAATGTGTGAATGCGTACGTTTTTCTGCCTCCCCTTCTTTCTTCCTTTATTCCTTCTCTGACATTGGTTTTTTCTTTGCTTTTTATTTCCCATTCATGTTTTTTTTTTCCTGGTGGATTCATTTTTCATCCCCCCTTCTCAGGCGGCTCGCGCGCTGTCTGAGACGTATATCAGCGCCCCCGGCCGCACTGGTGTTTCGAAGTGGGTCACGTATGGAGTGACTCCGTCACGCGGGAAGGAATCGGATACAAATTCGTCCTCTGTAACGCGGCGGCCACGGCCCCTCGCAACAACGCCCTGAGGAAAGCACAAGCCCGAATCACCGGTATTACACGGCCCACAAGCTTCCATATATAGCGTGACTCCCGGGCGTGGGCCGATCATGTGTAGTATTCTGAGGCAGCAATTTTTAAAAAACAAGTCTATTTTTTCTCTCGATCTTGATCGTTCCCGTATGTAGCGGTGGGGCTCGCAGAGCCTGGAATCAGGGAGAGATGGAGACTTCGGAACAGATAGTTTTGCCATATACTACTGTTTGAGTCTTGAAGATTTACGCGCAGTTTTTTTTTTTGTTTTTGTTTTACTTTCTTGCTTCACGGTGTATGTGAGGGTACATTAATTTTATTAGGTCAGCGAGGGCTGTCAAGGCGGCTATAAAGAATATCGTCTGTCTGGTGACAGTAAAACTAAAATAAAAACAAGAAAAAGTGTAAAGGAATGGTCCCACTCTTATTTTCTTCTTTTAGCTGTCAGTCTCTCCCAGTGGACTCAATCATGAACATTTTTAGCAACCTTAGAAATAATGCAGTCGACATACTAAACTTACTTTGCATGCGCGCACCCTCAACCTACTTTATGTGGAAACATTTATATATATGAATCAGTGTGTCCAACCGAAAAAAAAAATACCGGCTCGGTTACGGTTCGGGTTCGGGTAAATCGACTTTGTTCAGGTTCAGTTCCGGTTCGACTATATCACGCACCGAGCCGGTTCGCCAACCGGTTCGGAAGCGTCAACCGGTACGTGAACCGGTTCAAAGAGCTGAAATTATTCGTAAAGTGCGAAAAAAAAGTTTTTAGTTGAAGTCACGATAAAAATCTAACGCATTTTTTGGTTCAAACTGCTGCTTATAAAAGCAGTGAAATTTTAAAGCCGCGTTTAATCAATTAGGTCAGATATTAAGGAAAACGTACCCGCCCCTAACCCTCGCGCCAGGAAACATTGTTTTATTGTACCATTTGAATGCTTACATAGAGCTAACAGTGTGCCAAGAGTTCTAATTGTTTATTTATTACGTCACTACTGAAGGTGTGTAGCGGAAAATTACAACATTTTTTAATGTTTCTTGTCTTTTCTGGTGGAAACATCATTCTTGAGCCAATAATAGAGTTAAGCGAGCTGCTAAAAGCTCGATCCCTCAAATGAGGCAAGGTGGGCTTTGCCTTCATGGTGCATGTATACCATCCCAAGCCAAGCGGGTAAGGAGACGCAGCAGAAAAATATCGGCGACCACGGGCTGCGCCACCTTCGGCATCGGGGTTGCTACCACGTCAACCAAGAAAGAATGCTTCCTGCATCCGTATACCCAAACAATCTACAAAATAGCTTCCACTTAAAGCGCGCGCTCACACACACACACGCAAAAGTGACTTCCATCCCGCTGTAAAGAGCAGCTTTTCCTGTACAGAACGCTATAGTACGAGAGAATCCGGCGGCAATCAGTGAAATCGAGCGTCCGGTGCCCAACTCTGGGCACACCTCTCAATTCGAAAGCTTACAATCTCTCGAATTTCCAAATGACACTCGCAGTTTTGCATTGGCAAGTGTCTTCCATTTCGAGTATTTTCCGCACAATGAGAGACTCAAGTCTTTCGCGTTGGAAGCCAGCGTTGACTGCCCTCACCGCAAGGTACCAAGAAGCCTTGTGGACTCAGGATGTGGGGAGAACATGAGGTGAAACGCGAAGAGAATAGGTGCCCTAGAGCTGTGCACGGGCTCAAGCCTACGTGAAAGCTAGGGCCAGGCGCGGCTCGAGGGCCGGGCTCGGGTAACCCGACTAACTTTTCACCTAGGCCCTGGCCGGACGACATATCAACGTTTAAGTCACGCCGTCCTGATGGCCTGGGTTCGGCCCGGTAGTGAAGAAATAATTAAGTTCTCCATAATAGCACTGAACATAAACGTCTGCTACGCGGCCTAAAGTTTAGGCAGCGTCGAGTCGTTTGCAGTCTGTCCACATGCGCACTTGCAGAAAAGTTTTAAATAGTTTCCCTGCAGATAGTTGATTTTTATTGTATTCTTTCCGCCGACAATCAGTAAATAAGTTTTTTTTTAGTGATGGAAAAATATTCGTTGTCATAATATTTATTGCATTGGCATGGCCAGGACCGTGACGTGTCCCACTGTTGTGTGTTTCAGAAACTTATTTTCGCGGCCTCCTTCGCCCTGTTTTTCCTTCTTGTATATAGGTGTTCCCCTCATTTGTGCAGAGCCTATACCCTAAGCAATATAAACATATGGTTGGTATAGTCAGGGCAAGAGTGCGTTCCTTTTTTCCTATGTCCCGCCCGACTACTCCGGCCAACATTTCAGCACTTTTGAGGTTCTACAAGCAAGCACATTTAGGATTTGAGCCTTGGCCGGTGCGCAGTACCACGGCCTGCTTCCCCTGCACAGTCTCAGCGAGTGAAGGGCAATGTCGGTGCTTCAACCGTCCTGCAAGCTGCGCCGAGAGTGACATTTCTTTTACCCAGCATTGCAGCCTGCTTCCGGGACCAGCAGCAACATACTGTTGCAATATTGGTGCACAATCTTTTCTCAATATCGCGACCACGAAGCGAGCGTTTAAAGCGTTTTCATTAATTTGAAGGGTGAAAATTGCGCGTAAAGAGAAATTCTCGAATTACATTGACCACGTGTTATCAACAACGGGCGATCGAACCATTTTGTCGCGAACCCGTAACCGTTATTTAATTTTTTTTGTTCAATTCCGGTTCAGGTTCAGCGGGCTCAAAAAATAACGGTTCGGGTTCGGATTCAGTTCCGGAAAAAATACCGGTTCCGTCCCGGTTTTTGGTTTGGTTCGGGTCCGGTTCGATATCCTGATATGAATAAAGATGAAATTGTTAGGACAGATGAGTAGATGAAGTCCCCTGCACATAATGTCGGCTTTGATTCAGCAAAAAAATTAGCAAAATTATCCAGGAAGCCGACGTTGGTGTGTACGCAGACAATACTGCAAGTAAGAAGGAATGTGGAGTAGTTTATACAGTTATGAAAAAAATTATCAAAAGTTTAGAGATTATGACTTCTCTGGCTATCGTAATAATTTCATTACAGAAATAGTAGCAGTCAATCAAGCTATATATTATGTCATTATAGACATCCACCTAAACTATATTCGAAATAATAATAGACAGCTTGTAATCATTAAAATGACTACATAATCTTATGAACGCAAATGAAGTCATCTAACAAGCTAAGGCACATTTAATCCAAGTGGGAATCAGCTGAAAAAATGGCAGGTGACTGTGCTAAGTTTTAGAGTAAGCGCACAGGATTTAGAGCATGCGTGCAATATCTAGCAGTGAACCCAGTTCCTGGGCATTGATTGATTGATAGATTCATTCATTCATTGATTCATCGATTCATCGATTCATCAATCGATCGATCGATCGATCGATCGATTGATTGATTGATTGATTGATTGATTGATTGATTGATTGATTGATTGATTGATTGATTGATTGATTGATTGTACTTCCCGACTTAATGAAATGATTCGGTTTGCTAGCCGTTTTATAAAGGTTTTCCAACCCACCTATGCGGCTGTGGGCTACTGTGGGCGAATGCTCAGTGGGAAGAAACTCTTTTAAGTGCAGAGCACTTTAGGGGCTCGCCTTGTCGTAGCTCGCTCGCTGGACCCAAGTAGAACCCCACGGCGTTCCGTCGTAGCGGTTGTCGTCGCGGCGTCCCACAGAGGCTTCGAAAGCCAAGCGGTTTATATAGTCGTAAACGTTCGAAACTCGTGAACCGCTGGCGCTTGTCATACATCTACCCATTGTTTAGCGCAAAGAAAACTGGATACATTTATACGTAATTAACCGGCAGCGCCGGTGTTCATTTAGTTAGGAACGCTGGTTGGGCTGTTTTCTACTATAGTAAGCGAAAAAAAAAAGTGGCAGTGCAACGCTTGCCAGTGCGGGAGGAAAAGCAAGCACAAGAAGAACATAACTCCCGCTGGCGCAGTTTTAGGCAGGAAGCGCGCGAGCACTGCGAAGGCGGGAAATTTGAAATGCGGTGGACAAACCTCCGTTGAATTCATCAGGAGAGGAATGAGACAGGGGGGTGAAGATCGTGACGGGTGGTAACAGTGAGCGGATAACGGCGCCACAGCCCGTCATGGCGAATCGCTGCTCTGCACTTCCGGCAGCTTTCACAATGAGTGGAACAGCTTTAATTTTTTTAGACATGTCCGATGGCGATACGGATTCACTTTTACAGCGCATCTGTTTAAGCTTTTTTCTACCCGTGGGGATCGTCAACAGAAAACTCTGCTCGGCGAAGTGGAGAAAGGGAGGCAAGGAGCACACGAGCCGGTGTGGGAAGTGCGCGCCCCAAGAAAAAAACGCTTCCCATGGTCCGAATCGAACGTGGGTCCTTCGCGTTATAAAACCGACGTCTATCCGACGTCTACCCTATCGTCACTTTTTATTAGTTTGCGCTATCATCGCATTCGGGGCGCACAGAATTTCCTTTGGGTTCGTACCGCGGGCGTTGTCTTTGGACTTCGCTGACTTAGGCTTCGGACTCTGGCAGTTCGGATTTTGGGCTTTAGGAGGGAGTATTGTGGACTTTGGTTTAACTCAGTCTGCATGGAGAAAGCCTCGCTTTTTCCCCATCTTTCTCTTAAGAAAGGGGCAGACCTCAGAAAACCCAATTTAAGGCTAGAAGAGACCACCAGCTCCGCGGTTTCGTGAGTCTATAGGTTGCGACGGTGGCTGAATTTTTTATATTTGTGTCACATAACACGCAGGCGGGTGTTGCTGCCCATAAGGTGAAGCTTCATCATCTGTGGCGACGCGCAGACATCCCGTCCAAAGCTTTGCGTATGGTGAACACTCTGCCGACGTAGTATAGTCGGTAAGGGATCGGATTCGCTACCGATAAATAAATTATTATGCGTCGAAGGCGGGTGCCATCGGAAAATGAATATGCGGGAGCGTCAAGCCATCGGCATACGTCGGCGTCAGCGAAGGAACAGCTTTACCAGGCAACGTAGTTCTATCAGGGTGGAAAGCCTGCCGTATGAGCAAGGAAATCCGTTGCAACCCCTAAGAGGGGTGGTGTGTGGCGCTGCAGGCGGAAGTGTTCGAAGCGCGTCCTCTGCTACCATGCACCCCCCACCCCCCTTCGTGCGTTACCACTCGCATTCACCTTGGTGAGATCAAATTCAACTGAGGAGACCTGCACCCCCGAAAAATGTTCGCTCCCTGTTTTCCGTTCACGAATTAGAGGACGCCCCCCTGCACCTACTCCCGACCCTGACCGCAACGGCACTGCGGTTCCCAAGCTGAATACTCTCCGCATCTTCGGCCTTCGACTCCAACATGAGGGGGCAGGCGTAGCGACTCCCGTCCAACTATGCAGAAACCACCGTCCTCCAACTTACCCAGCTTATCACAACTATAAAAACCAACGACGAGGGCTGAAATAACGAACACCCGTAACCTTGCCTGAGCTCTACTTATTAGCCGCATCCCCTTCGAAGCAAAATACCTCGCTCTCAAACTCAAGCAATAAAACAAAATCAATATATTCATCCGCAGAACCTACAGACCCCTTGTTCTTCCCATTCTAGCATCCCTTCCATGTTTTCTACAACTTGGCGTGCACAAGACATGGAAGAAGCTTGCCTACCAGGAAAGCCAACTCGAATCATTCTAAGCGCTTATCCGTGCCATTCTTTCATCGTTCCTCGTCCACAAATACTGCAACTTAGACGTCAAGAAATTGAGCGAAACTAAGGCGCTATAAGGTTCGCCTGAATCACTTGCGAGGACAGACCCATACATCCTCCAATTTCTACGCAAACTCTCCAACGAATCCTCAACGAAGTCCGAAGACAAATCACCCTTTCTCTCACTCGACGCAATATGCATTCGGAGCTCAACAAGGGCCGAAAGTCAGTCCTGGTTGACGCCCTCCGGGCCAGATTCCACTCTCGCCCCAGAACCCCCTACAGCGACGCTGCCCCAACCATCCTGCGCGTGCCGTGGCCGTTAGCGACAGGTTCAGCAATAGGCAGCGACAACAACCTGCTTGTAGTCTTTGCCATTCTCTGCGTGGCAACAACGATGGGACGTACTATGGTGGCGCAATATGCAAAGCACCTTGCATGAAGACACTACCTCCCCTTGAAAAGGCCAGACTTCGTTATGATGATCAACTCACGTCCGTCTTGAACCACGGTCTATCACATACACTGCGCGACGTTGCAAACTCGTCTTGCATGAAGTCCATCACGAAGTATAAGGCCCCGGTGGTTTTCAGGAACATGACGACGTCTAACATCCAGCTTTCTTTCAAGTCTTACCTCGCTTTCCACTGCGATAGCCTGTGAGGTCCCGCCTCTTCTGGCACGAGCAGTGCCTCAAGACCGGGTTTAGTAAACTCTTGAAGACGCAGTCACTGACGTCAGCGCGACTACTCCGTACAACTTCAAGAGCGGGAAACCTGCCCAATAAAATTCGCAATAAAATTCAACACACCGATTGCCTCATAGAGTTGGTGCGAATGCGAAGGAGGGAGTGCTGCCGTTCCCACCATGCACACGCGACGTGGATTTAGCTTCTTGCTCAGAAAGTAATTTGGTGCTAGCACAGAGTGCGCATGCGTTGTCTGCAAGCTTCAAAGATTGTGCGAATAAGAACGTGTGCGTATCGTGCCGCAAGTTCAACCACGCGCGGTGCTGTTCATGTCTTTCTGTTACGAAGTCCGGCAGATAGGGATAGAGGTAGATATATGGAATGCTTCGTGTAATATTTAATTTTGACTTTGCGCAAGTGAATGTTAAGTTCCCTACCGAGGATTCGGACATTGTGCAGATCTCAACCACCAGGTGCCAGCTTCGGACTGCGGGACAAGTGAAACGAAACACAATCCCATTTGGGCACGCAAGCGGGACCTTGTGCGCGCATTCCCGGGAACTTCCGAGGAGGCAACAACGCGCGACCGGCGGCTGTCGCCTGCGGTTTTCGCGGCTGCCTGAACACCCGGTTCGTGTGCATGCTTCGGTGGGCAGTGGGGTCGTTGGCTCGGTGAGTTCAGGCGACGTCGATTGGGGTTTCACCACGTTCACCGTCAGGGCCGTGGGACTGGGGGGTAAGCGCAGATACAGGATACACGCGCGCATATGTGTGAACGAAAGCGCGAAAGAAACTGTTGGGATTGGTAGGAGTAGAATTGACAGAAGCGTATTGTTATTTTTTTATAGGCGAAGCACCTTAGGACCTCACTTTGTCCGGGACTTGGCGTCCGCGCATGCGCGAGGAGCATTGGATTGGATTGGATAGGATTTAAATGGATTGGATTGGATTAAATTGAATTGTATCGGATGGGATTACATTGGGGTTGTATATATTGTACACACGCGTTGTCACTCATTTACATGCGCGAGAGGGCAATGCCACGGGTGATTTACGGTAAGAACGATCCCCAGTGCTTCGCCCACTCGTCATGATTCCCTTCGTGGACATGCGTGAAGTTTTTTGTCCTGTCTTCTTGCTTATATATGTATAGCACACTAGGAGAACGTTGATGTACACGAAAAAATACTAATTTATGTAACCAGAACTCTGCTCGTCTCTATTGCACCAGAAACATCACGAGTTCTTCAAAGACTGGAGCCCTGTATATCTGCTCCCAGCCCACATCACCTACATTGTTCGGTCGATGGACACATTACGTTGGCTTAACACCGTTTAGCTATCAACTAGCGAATACAGAGTACACCCTTGAAGCTTTTCAATATCTCGATATTCTTCGTGGGTACCGTATAAGTACGTTCCTCTAGTTACTGCTAGGGAGTATGTGGTTCTTTGCATGGCCCAGGCTTTCGCCAAACGTATTTATGAAGACATAGCTCCTTAACTAACGGCGAAACGATTCTTTCCATGTAACCTGAAAGAGTGTATATTTGGGGGCTTTGTGGTAAACAGGATAAACGTTCTGATGTTCTCTCACCCGAGCTACGCTTTGAAGTAATTTCTTATTAAAGTGTATCAGAAACACCTGACTTGCACAAGTAGTGTGAGAGTCATTGATTACAGGCCTGTATGGTGAGTTCATTCTTCCCCTCAGTCTAACCATTCACAAGTGGAGCGCAAGCGCCAGTTCGGCCCTTTCGGCGCACTTAGACGGTGCAGCCCACATGCATTGGCGTCGGAACAAGGTGTATCGCTCCACCTGTTTCACAGACGGGGTAGCACGGCTCCCCCAGCCTAGGGGCACCTGAAGACTTATGCTAAGGCCCAGGCGGCTTCGCAAAGGTTAGGTTTATTCGCATAACGCAGAATGCGTAAAGATCAGAGAGAGAGAGAGAGAGAGAGAGAGAGAGAGAGAGAGAGAGAGAGAGAGAGAGAGAGAGAGAGAGAGAGAGAGAGAGAGAGAGAGAGAGAGAGAGAGAGAGAGAGAGAAAATATTTTTATTTCTCCAGCAGAGGCTGATGTGTGGGCGTTGCCCTGTGGAAGGCGTCCCTAGTCCGGGATGCCTTGACTTCGGCTGGCCGTCCGTGCTCGGGTCACCAACTTAAGCTGGATATCCGGGTCAGACGATATTCAGTTGAAATTCCGTTGGCGCTGGTCACTCATGAACCTTTCTCGCCTGCATGAATGCCCCCAATTAAAAAAAATGGTGAGTTCGACGTTCCCCGTCTTTCGCAGATATATAGCTGAAAGGCCGTCGTATGAAGCATTTGGGAAGCTAATCTTTTACCTCGAATATTCTATGCCTGAAATATTAATCAAGGGATGGATGGTATATATTGATGTTGCCCTTCGTATCGGGCTCATATACTAGCCAGCTTTCTGGTAGTACGATCACAGTTAGGACATTGAGTAAATTGGCGTGGGTGCCAGCCGGTACCACCGAAGTGTAACCGGTAAGAGGGGAAAGGAAAGATGGTGAAGCAGAAAGCAGAGAAAAATAGAAATGTAAAGAAAAATAGGAGACAAGGAGGAGAAAGGTAGAAAAGAGGTGAAGAGGAAGATATGTTGGTAGAGAGATCTACCATCTGCGAAACCAAGCCCAGGGAGCGGGCCGGCAAAATGCGGCATTTATTAAGTTCCAATGGTGTTTGTTCGAATTGTTCGACTGCCCCTGGGGGGTGAAAAACCATGCCTCGACTCATCCTGGCTGGGCGAAAAAACACCCCCCAGGAAGATAGGAATGGTCGTCACCTCTCCTGACCAATTCCTAATGATTTCAGAAGATGATTGCTTCGTCCCGGTTCCAGAATGGGGGTGTCGTGAGGCTCTGGTTGGCTCCTGCAGTCTTGCACGGAAGGCTGCATGTTCCTGAGAGCGGCGGCGACCAACTTGGGCTTTGTTGTGGCCCTCTCTGGCTCCCGAGGGCTCCAGCCCACCTTCCCAGTTGTAGTCTGGTCGTCCCTCCAACCTTGTCGTCCCCTGGAATGAGCCAAAAAAGCGTAAAAGCGACTAGCCCCAGTGCGGCGACTTTTGAAACTGCTGCGCTTTTGGAACGACCGTTCTATCGCGGGGAAAGATTTTTTTTTCGTTTTCTTGTTTTGTAGCCTGTTCGCTATTCCCTTTCTGTAATGTAAATAATGAACAGAATAGGATAGCGCCGGGAAATGTGTGGTAAATGCCTCTGCAATGTGCAGTGTTTAAGAAAAGTGACATAGACTAAGAACCCAGGAGGGTGAAAAGTTTGTTAGTATTGGATGCTTGACAGGTTTACAGTACATGGCCTCTGTCCAAAAAAGTGTGGTTATATGTTGAGGAACAAAGCGAAGAGAAAAAAAAAGAAAAAGAAAAAAGAAAAAATGCGAAAAAGAGAACAAAAGAACAAGAGAAAGAAACCTTAAAAGCATCTATATAGCGCTGTTAAGTACGCAAAACTATTACGCACTTTTCCTGAAAGAAAAGGTCTGGCGCGGCCAGCCAAGATGAGTTCTCCTCCGTGCCCCAGTTCGCGACAGCGGGTCCCCGTACCACCCGGTGGGCATGCAGGGGCGCTGCCGGGCCCCTGGGTTAGTATGACCAATATATTTTTACGCTTACCAGCTTAGATTTTCTTCAGATATTAGCAGTGCGGTTATACATTACGAAATATGAATGCGCCGTATCATACCGCTGGAATTTTCCTAATGTACTGGCACAGCAAAAAAATCAGAAATAATCGGTACAAAATTGAAACAGATGATTCCTTGTACATATACGTACTTTAATTATATATAACACACACAATTCAATTTAGAATGCCCCAAATATTAAACCGGAACATTACAAATTCGTTACACTACCTCACAAGTACATTTTAAAGCATAGCATAGCATAACACTTTTTTCAACCGCTCTGCGTATTTAACATTTTTGCTTTGTCGACATACATCAATTGGTAGCATGAACGTGCACGCCTGGTAGTATGATCACGGTTAGGAGGCCTGTATATAAATGTGCAGGCAGTGTGTATTGTTTTTGCTAATTTTTATTTTTCTATATGTCTATATGTACATACACCACTGTTTGCATTGACATATAAAAAGGCAGGCTGATGATGATGATAGGAAGCTTCTTGAATAGAAATCCAGGTTTTAGGCGCCTATAATAGGCACTGAGAAGTGCCATTTAGGCATATATAGGCACCAAATACTCTCGATTAGGCATATATAGGCTCGATTTCTATTTGCTTCAGAAGCATATTTTAGCACAAATTTTTGACTTGCAGTGAAACCGCGGACAAATAATGTGCACCGTGAAAATAGTTTTATTTTCTTCCGTAAAATACGCAGCACAAGAGTTCATATTTTAAACTTTACGCGAAATTTACGGTGATTTAACACCAATAGAAAAGATTGAAAGCCTTGGAAAACCACACCAATTTCAATGGTTTGCTGCTTGAAGTTGTACCCCCTTTCAGTCGATAATTCGAAAAAAACAACGCTCAGCGTCCATTGAAGTTGGCGGAGCGTTTTACTTCGGGACGATCCATGCATCTAATTCCATCTGGAATATCACAATTTTGGCTGCTAAGAAAATTCGGAGATTATTTAAGCACGTGGAATCCATAAATTTTATGTCAGCCCGATTTAATCAAGTGGTCCTTCGGGGATAGTGGCAGATATGTCCTGAACCTCGCAAATGAACTTGGCATTCTTAGAGTGGCGCCAACTCTCTCTGCTGCTGAAATGATTTCAGCTAAGAGTGCAAGCACGCGAATGTGCCCTGTCACGTCGAACTTTGGCGTGGGGCAAATACTTTTGGCTGCGACGTTTGTCCATTGCAAAGCTATTGATAGAAACCGGAGTGTTTTTGGTGTAGTTTTCTGCCATCAGCCGAGTTCTTGAAGGTGTAACAGCGCGCTCTGGTGGAAGAGGCACAATCGGTAACTGCCCCTTGAATACATAACTGTGCGTCGAAGAAAGATCTTTACTGCAACGTATTATTCATTGACGGCGCAGAGCGACCTCCTAAGCTCTTCATAACACCGATTAATCCCATGTATAGTACAGGGAAGTGCAATAATTGTGTACAAATTACTGAGCTATTTTGTTCTGCATAAGCGGATAACTAGTGAAGCTGCCGGAATAACACCATTCAGTAACTGTGTACTATACACGGATTATAAATATTAGACAACGCGCAAGATTCTTCGGAACTAATCCCCGCAATACTAGGTTTCCAAATGCCCTTCAAGTTTACCCGGCCGCGGCAGATGACGGGTGTCACGACTAGACTATACTTGTAAACTGCTGAGATCCCCATTCCTAAGCTCCGTTTCTCGTTCCTTCTTCGTGGTACGCGTACTGCATCTTGCCAGCCGGCGGTGCACCCATTATCGGTGGCTGACAGTGCACGTGTTCGTGGCATCACCTTAAAACTTTGGTGTCTCAGATCTGCACATGCTTTCCTCCAGCGGGCTTCTTTGAGCTTGAGTGGCATGTACGCGGCTGTGTCGCGTTCATTTTTTTGTTTGCTGTCTTTTTATTCTGTTAGCTTTTGATAGGGCACGTGGGCAGAAGTTTTCCCTGTTGGTTCGTGGACACAGCACGCCAGAAGGACATAGAACAAAAGAGTTCGCGCGCACCGGGGTGCCGTCGGTGAGCTTGGCTCCGGTGTCGCTGCGCACGGGTTTCTGGCGGCTCGGCCAAGGTAGCAAGTTCCAGGTGGTGGTGGCTTGAGCACGGTTTGGGCTTTTTGCGCGTTTGGCACGGCTCGTGGATTTTTCTCGCAAACGGCGTGAAGCAAACGCCCCGTTGCGGGCTGCTGAAGCGAGAACAGTCTCTGTAGAACATCGACTCAAAAAATTAAGAAAGAGGCATATATAACACAAAAAAAAAGGCATTTTTAGGCTCCAAAAAGCCCATGTAGTCAAAATAGGCACTGTAGGCACAATAAACTATTGCTTAAAATGCTCCCCTTCCCTTAGTTCGTGCTTATAGGTTAAATAGGCTTGATACGGACTGAAGGAAAAAATAGGCATTTTGCCTAAAGTTCCGGTCTCTAATGATGATAATTATGATGATGATGGTGGTGTGGTGATGATGATGATGACTAGAAAAAAGGCACAGAATCGTGCGTGCTACCGTTGCCTCGTGTAGAGGGCACAGTGACCGTGATGTCACTAACTGACCTTTTAAAGCGAAGCTTTGCACGCCTGACTGGTGGCGTCCTACGTCGCGCCAAACGCGCTGCAGGAGAGCCAACTTCAGTCAGTGGGTCTCACAAAACGATGATGATGATAATATAAGACACATCAAGCACCCCAAGAAAAAAGCGCTTTTCGTTTTCGGAATCTAACCTGGTGCCTCGCGTTATGAAACCGACGTCTATCCGATTGCGAAATTTCGGTGCAGCCGAAGCAATCTGGATTTAGGACTTTCACAGTCTAGAACTCAGATAGCGTAGGAGAAACCATCGCGTTTTAACCATCCTTAACAAAGGTCCTTTAATTTTTTTTGTACTGTGTTCCGTAGCATCTTTGATGTTGATTGAATATCTGATTGGGTTTGATAGAATTTTATGTCGGTTGGTTGGTTGGTTGTGATCACTTATGTATACTGGTCATTGTAGCTACACTGTACGGCCCCCTGCAGATGTTCTCAAAGAAAATATGATCACGATAATATTTAGTTAACAATAACAATAAAATGATGATGATGATGATTACGATTATCCGTATAGTAGCATATCTTTCGCTCCCCCAAGGAAAAAATAGTTCCGACGCCACTGCTCACATGCGCTCCGAAAAAAAAAAAACTTTTAAAAGGGTGGCTTGATTTCTAAAGAACATTCGCTGCTTGAAGATTACCAGACCTAAAACCGGCCCTTGGAAACAAATGTGATAAAGTATGAGTGCTCTCGCTTGAAGCTTTTATGGTGCGCTAACGTTACCTCGCAGCTTCATAGGACTTAGTTATTGATCCTTGGGGTCTAAATGCCCAAGGCAGTTCACGGCATTCATTGGAGATTGTACTAAAACATACATTCGGTGGTTAGATACGAAACGCCATACACGTTTGTCGATTTTGGGTTATTATTATACGATAGGCAGGCCTAAAAGCATTCGACGTATTTGATGGATGGCTTGGTGGTTTGAAACATTGAAAACAAGGCAGCATCCCTAATAGCAGCGTTGTTACGCTGCTAAACTCTATTAAGCGCACCAGTAAATCTGAATATGGACCAAGCGGCTGCGATCATGCTGCAGAAATTCCACTATAGAACAAGTTTCAACGACAACGCTATGAGCCACCACCCGTTCGCAGTTTGTTGCGTCGTTTCCGCAATTTTAAGACACGCATAGCGGCGCAGAATGCGGGAGATCAAACAGCCAAGATAAAATACCCCAACTTGTCCTGAATACTTTTATTTTCTTTCTTTACCTCGTTTGTTCACTGCAAGAAAAATCACACTCAGCTTATAAGGTCGAATCATCTCACTCCTTCTCTGCCTTTGGGCATTTGGAATATTGGTGTGGCACTCTGCATGCTCCTGTTTATAAAGCCATGCACCCGCACACCCCAGAACACACTGAGCTCTCGCAAACCAGACTCGTAGCGACCTCGCACTGAAACAGCAAAAACCCATGCACGGTTCATCGACTTTTAAGAAATGGCCTGGGGGGGACTTTCGTGTTGTCCATGCCGGCGTTCATTCCTGTATTCGTCGCCTCTCCGTCGTGATCGTCTTACACAATGTGTGCTTGCTTGGATGAAAGTAGGGCTTGCTACTTTGTTTGTTTGTAGGGTGCACCGAGAAATGCACCTGAAGCTGAGACGAGCTGGGCGGTGGTCACTATTATTTTTCGCTCTCCGCCGCGCAGGGATGAAGTTCGATGGAGCGGCTCGTCGCGCGAGCTAGCCAGCGTTTCCCGAGGCAGTGCCGCGCGCGCTTGGAATGGCGCTCGTTTGCGGCGTCCCTCTCCCCTCGGCCTCGCTGCCGCCTCCAACGGGACACGCCGTGGCGGTCGCAGAGCCTGGCAGAGCCTGGCTCTGACGGAGGCCGTGCCACAAGCGCCAGCGCACCGCCGGCCGCTGCCGCTCGCCGATCTGCGGTCTCCTCCTCTTCGCCGGCCGCAGTAGTGGTCCCGCTACTCCTTCCACTGCGACAAATGCCTCCCGCCGGGCGCCCGACGGCGACGCTGAACCGCACGTGCGCGCACGCCGTGGTCTCACTTCGGTGGTGTGGCCTCGGCGCGAGAAAGCTGTGAAAGCCCGAGCGTCGACGACGACGAACGACGTCCACCTGTGCCACCGGTGTCACCTGGCTGGCATCGGATTGCGCAACAGTGGAAAAACGTGTCCCGACGCCCTCGTCGCGGGCAATGTGCTGTTTGTGTTGAAAGTGCTGCTCCAAGTGCCGGCACCATCCGTGTCACCTTTGTTGATGGAGTACCGCCGCCGAGAGCGGAATCAACGAGAGGCTACTGCATTGTGTTTGTTGAGTACGCGATAACCGCTTGGTCGGCTCGTCCGTGAATTGTTATGGTTTCCTCAATGTGGCGTTTGTGACAGATCAAGTCCGCGGCAGTGATGCGGCAGTGATTGCGTCGAGTAGTCGTCATCTGCCGTTTCCCTTTTGGTAACAGCGATCCACTGAGAGAAATCGTTCACGCCGCAAAACGCAAAAAAGATTGTCGAACTGGCAATTATTTTTCAGTGTCGTGTTTCTCGTATTGGCAACGCTTGCGACCCGGAAGAGCCTCGTGGTGCGATTATAAAGTGGCGCCTGATATTTCATGCAGTGGTCCCATACGATAGCGTGGCAACGTTCCGTCTTGTTCCCACAATGAAACTGTTGCCGGTGTAGCGGCCACGCCGTGCCGGCGTCCAGTTTCCTGTTTTCGACTGCGTCGCCGCATACATTTTGTGCCGTGTGACGTTGTGCTCCGTGAGTGTAGGCCAAGGCTTTTGCCACCGCTCTACGCCGATGCCGAAGAGGCCCCGGAAGCTCTCGATGCACCTTTAAGCGACGCCCTTTAGCCGTCACTGTCATTGAGTGCGCCAACATCGTGTAAATGTGAAGTTTTAAAAAGTAAGAGGTGCTCGCTTTCGTACGCTTTTTGCGGCCGCGTGTAGCGAAATGGGTTGTTTGTTGTGTTCGGGCTCTGTCACGGCGTGACGGCGACGAGTCTGGTCGCGAAGCTTCCCGGACGGTTATCTGGAGCAGACCGTATACGCAACCGGCTCTTCACGGGAAAACCGCCGTAAACGCTGCCAACCGAGCTTTCTGACTACTTTCACTGACTGCGGACCGCGCTTCAAGCTGGAATTTCTTTCAAATTTAAAAGGAGAAAGAGAGAAGACTTACAACCTGGAAATAAACTCGTAAATTCGTCCTGCAATTGCGAGCACGCAGCTTCCACTGAAGAAAAGGAACCTCTCGTAACTGAGAGAAGCTCAGCGGATGCTTGTGCTTGCCGATGACCGAATGCAAAAGCGCATCCGAACAGCTTAATGTTGCAACAGCTGACTTCGGAGAAGACACGCCGAGAGGATTGCTGATGCACGCGCCAATGGAGCAGGAAATGGTCTCATTGGAGCGTGCGCTCGAACCCCGGGCCCTGTGAAGCCTGGTCGTCGACCCCGGGGCATCATCGTCGTCGCTGCCGTCGGGATTCCTCGTTATTGACGCGGCCCGGCGTCGGCGCAACAATGGGCAACGTGTGCTTCGGCTTCGGCCACGTGCGATCGAGGACGCCGGCGCGCATCGCGTGCGGGTAAGTGAGCCAAACCGATTCGTCCTTCGCCGTTCGCTGCGATCACCCGCTTGTTCGCGCGCGCCGGGATTATTCACACCCGACGAGGTATCGCCGCACTCGTGCTTTCGTAACGGTGTTCGCTTTGACGCACAACGTGTGAGCGCTGGGCGCAAGAGTTGCCGATGGAGCACGGCGTCCCATCATAGACCCCTGTTTTTTGCAGCCAAGTCGGTAATGCTCAACCGCAATCTTTCGTATATTTCTTCAAAAGAAGAGGTTGGGTGTACGCAAATTACGCTCGTATGAGGCTTTATAGGGCACAAGCCTTTGGTACATTAAGATCCCAGTCGATATCGGAGTGGTTTCGTTACATTTTATCTAGAAGCGCCGTCCGAAATCAATGCGTACCGTTTATTCCATACCAGCTTTCTCGCTCAAAATTACAACCTCTCGGGAACCTAGAAAAACCACTTTAGGAAAATGATATTTGGCATTAGGCTAGAAGTCAACGTGAAGATTAAAACGCTAAAAGAACATTTCAGGTTTCTGAATATTTTTTTGTGTAATTCGCTGTCAAATCTAACTCCCCATGCACTTCTATGGGATAGTTCCCATGGCTCAGGAACCCAGGAAAACCAGCCGCGCAACGTGCGCGACTTCAAACTGTGCACAAAGCAAGTATTCACCCCAAATATTGGCTGTGCAAAAGAACTTTTCATTTCGCTAAAAAATTGCAGAGTAATCAGTGTTGAAAGGACTGCCATGAGCGGGAAAGCTGCACTTGCTTTTGTTTGGACGTGCATCAGTATAGTTTCTGGCGTGACGCCTGCTCTGGTATACCCGTATAGCGCTGCCGACCTTCTTGTTTGATAGGCCTGTCGGCGGAGTAAGCCATAAGAAAATAAGAATCTTGATCTTCATAAAACGAAATTAGAGAAGCGAAAAAGATATTGCCGATCGTCGCGAACACTGAATTAATTGGCATTTTCTTGAGTTGGATTCGGTCGAACATTTTTTTGCTGATGGGCAGAAAATCTGCGTCAATCCGTAGACTTCAGCGGTGCGCTGCTCTGTGCGGCTCGGTGTTTCCGGAGTTCCAATCGCACCAGAAGTTTTTTAACCAGCGATGCTTAGCTTATTTCCTAATCCTGGTTCCATTGAAATTCATACCCAACTTTCCTGGGCGAAAGTTGCCTTGAAACAGTAGAAACAAAATTAATTAGAAACCGCGAATTTGGCCAACAAACCTTTTTACGTCGTTTGCTCTAAACATTTTGCGAAGTTGTTCCCGCGCCTTGCAAGAGCAAGCCTACTTAAGTTGTCAAGGAGACTTAAATCAACAACTCATTTTTATTTATATGTCTAGTGTTTCGTTTTTTTTTTCTTTCACCTAACGTTGTATATATCTTATTCTTCCCCATATTTATGTAAGGCCTCTACCCTATCCCCCTATTCCTATGTACTCTTTTCTCCCTATCCCACCTCCCGTACA
The DNA here is from genome assembly GCF_048455015.1 of Haemaphysalis longicornis. Taxonomy (NCBI): domain Eukaryota; kingdom Metazoa; phylum Arthropoda; class Arachnida; order Ixodida; family Ixodidae; genus Haemaphysalis; species Haemaphysalis longicornis. Next base: position 245,805,171 of record NW_027526295.1, on the reverse strand, counting down.
CCAGTAGGCGTTCCGGTGTGCGCCCCTAGGCGAGACAATTTACGCCTGTTGGTGGACCTTCCTTTCTTTCTTTTGTGCAATAAATACATACATACATACATACTGCGAGCTTAAAAATCACAGCAGTAATAGAGCAGCAGCCGCAGAAAGTGATGTGCGTGTGTCCTGACAGTCCTAACGCAGCCATTGTAAATTCGGAGACCCATGGGGAGTGAGATGTCAAGCTACAACTCGCTGTCTCGTCGGCAGCGCCGGCAATCTGAGCTGTATCGTCAATCCCCGGCGCTTTATAGCGCACGCACGCAATGAGGAAAAACGCGCCGCAGGGAATGGACATCTTCTATCCGAAAACTCGCCCACAAAAGAGTTTGATGCGTACGCGTCTCAAACGTGAGGCGTGAAAGTTCAAGGCACTCTTTTCCCACCGCACAGCAGCGAACATGTCGTAAACCCGCACACTCCCATTTCCGCATTCCGCTTTCCAAACCCTGATCACTTCCAAAATAGCGGTGGGACACTCCCCAACGTGGGTGGAGCCGCGCAGACAAAAGCATCGTCAAAGTGAGCGCAGTTCTGAAGCCACACGAGGCGCGCGGGCGGCGTCATTCCGCAACAAAATACAAATAAATGCGGGAAAAAGAACGAGCTGTCTCGACAGAGTTTTTTGTTCCCGGCAACGAATCGTCAACCCGCACAACACAAACGAGTACTCCGCTCCACGCCGGAGTCTGCGCGGCCACAGCGGCACGCCCTCCGCGCAGTCAAGGGCGGCTGTACTGGGCGGACTTGCGGAACCCGCACGCGCTGGCTGGACTCATCCGTCCCGTTATACTTCAAAAAGCGCGCGCTTGTAGGCGCGCGCCCTTTTGTAATCGCGTTACGGCGTCCTTTCACGAATGCTCTCGTCTCCCTCCTCTTTCTGTCTTCTCCTGGTCGACAGCAACGTATGGGCCGGCCGTGCATCATTTCTTTGTACTCCTGTCCGCGCGTAAGCTGCCTTGTAAAACCTACACGAGTCAAGGAGGAAGAAGTAAGAAAAAAAAAACGAACGCGGCGGGTGTTGTGAAACCTCTCGTTCCAGGCTCATCACGCAACGAGGCTTATACAGTTCCGCCTGTAGTTGTGCCCCTGTGTTGTGTCTTCTTTCCCTGAGAGAGGACGCGAGGCCAGTGGGTGCCGTGTACTGGCCGCTGCTGTTGCTGTTATCTTCATATCCTCGAACCCAGTTTGCGGCCTCACTCACAAAAGAATGGCTCATCGTGAAGCGCCCTCGTAGTTGCTGACTCGAAATAGTTTTTTTTATATGCGTACCTAAGCAACCCGCCCCCATCGTGGAGCAGCTTTTCGAAAAGACGCTTAAGTGTCAGGACTGAAACGGCTCACTAGGCATCCGGGTCTGCTGCGGTTTTCTCGGAACAAAGGCTCCTCCTCACAACCCCAGCGCATGCACGCACAGAAGACGAAAAAGCCTGGGATAATCCGAAAGGACACGCTCTTGTTCCTGAGTGCATTCATGTTTTCGAAAGATTTACTGTATAATTTTCAGTGTTCAAAAGTGATCTGCCTACAGTCTTATCTTCTCCAGTCTGCCTTCGCATGTTCTCACGTGCGAGGCCTAGCAGATATTTTTTTTTCCACTTGGAAGCCTGCAAGGAAGCATGCAAGCTTGTATTGCAATCTCCCAATGCTGACACCTTAGCTGTGGCAAGACTTCGCCTATTCTTTATTGGTCTCCTCTGGGCATCCTTCGAACGGAAGCTGCACTACAGAAAATAACCTTGCAGCTTTCGAGAAGTTCGAGCATCAGTTGCTGTTCCTGTCTTAAAAGTATTGTGGCCACGCAAGATCGCAGCGCTGAAAAAATAGGGCCAGGAAACTGCTGACTGTAGGAATCGCTGAAGTGCCAATTATTAGTAGCGAAATGATCCACAGAAATAAGTATGCCGAAAAAAAGCGTTAGGCATTTCACACGAAGCATCAGAGTTTCTGGCCCCTCTACATTTCTTTCGAAGTTCAGTTAATCCATTTTGATTTACATATTTGCTCGCTGTATTTCAATTTTCTATTCGATTTTCACCCACCTACCTTCATTTTGTGTCGAGGTTTATACAACGCCCGTAGGCGCGGTCGTATTTTAAGTAAAGGATAAACTACCCGCGACAAACACAGTTTCGCCCTTCCCCGTCTGCTGTTTCAGCCGATGCTACGGGAGATATTACAGTACAGGGCGTTCGTGCAGCAGCTGAGACCAAGGACGCGGGTTCGATTCCAGGCCGCGGTGACCGCTTTTCTGATGGAGGCGAAAAGCAAAAACGCCCGTGTGTTCGAGATTTCGGCGCACGTTAAAGATCCCCAGGTGGTCAAAATTAATCCGGAGCCCTCCGCTACAACGCGCCTCATCGCCTGCGTTGCGTCGGCGCGTTAAACCCTACAATCAATCAAGTCGTTCGTGCAGCGGGCGGTGTATAGGTCTACGCCTCGCGGTCTGCTGTATGAATATTTTCACTGCAGACGCCAGGGGAACGAAAAAAGCATCGAGGGGCTTCCAGTTAACCGCTGAGGCAGAGCGCGCCCATAGGTTCGCCGTTGACCAATCTGTCGCGGTATGCATTACTGGGGGGGGGGGGGGGGGGGGGGGTGAAATCATCGCGTTGATTCATTCAAACGTTTGTGCAAACTTGCTGGTTCCCCATAGGTACTAACCGTTGTTGTACGTGAAGAAAGAGTACTTCGGGCTCACGCTCCTAACGCGCTTTCGTTCGAGGAGCCCTTATTGCAGAGTTTGCTGTGATTACGGCGCTGGATATAATCTGACGGAGAGCAATAGAGCTTTGCTGCATGCCTTTATCATTTCAGAGGTCGCCAAGCAGCACTCAAAGTGCAATCACAGACCTCCCTAATTTGCGCGCGTGGCACAATATAAAACGCGCACAAGCCTTATCAGCATTGGAAGGATGCGTAAGTATATTGCTATGTCTAAATGCACGAGAACTGCTACTTCTTCTTCCTCTTCTTCATCATCATAATCCTCAGCCTGCTTGTGCCCATTGTAGGAAGAAGGCTTCTCCCAAGATCTCCAGCCACGTTTATCGAGTGTTAGCTAAGTCCATCCTTTCCCACCAAATTTTCGTAGCCCATCCCTCCATCAAGTCCTTGGCCGACCCCTATTGCGTTTGCGGTCTATTGGCAGCCACTCCGTTAAACGGATGGTCCACCTTTTCCCCCACGCGCATGACGTGGCCCACCCACGCCCATTTTCTGCGCTTAATTTGAGCTAGAATGCCTTCGACACGAGTCTATTCCCTATTCTATACAGCTGTTTTCTTATCCCTCAGCGCGACCCCTGGCATTCTTTCCAGAGCCCGTTGGGCCGATCTAAGTTTCCTTTCTTAATTCTGAAGTTTCTTAACAACAGCTGCTCTGTTTAGTTACTGAGCGCGGGATCAGTCACTCACAACGCCCCCTCCCCTTACCCCCCCCCCCCCCCCCGCCCCCTCCTTTCGCGTTGAATACTTACACGCTACAGTGACCTGCGTCAAGAAACGAAGGAGGGCCGGACAGACTAAGCGTCGGTCAACACGGTGCCCGAGCAAGGCCCGTGATTATCGGCGTCACCGCGCTTTCGATTTCCAGTCGTCAGTCAAGCGATAGATGCGGGGCCAAGTGGGTGACCATTACGAACGGGCACCCACCGGCTGTGTACACACACACGCCGCGGCGCGCTCGTTCGTGAATGTGCCCACACCACGGTCGCCCCGCTGTTCCGGCAGCGCGTATACCGCGCGCCTTTGTCGAGGAACCCCGGGGCCAGGCATTCGGACAATGCCACGTCAAACCGTGAACGCAATCAGGCAGAGCGGGTGGAGCCGCCGACGCCGCCGCCTCGTGTTTCGCCCGGCGTTCCTATTTCGCCCGTTTTCAGTTTCTGTTCTCTTCTTCATTCTTTCTGCGCGGCGCGCGCCTTGGGCGCTGTTCGGGCTGCGCCTTCTCCCGCATCGAGCATGCCCGTTCGTTCAGGCCGAAACGCGAGCTGCGCTCCAAATTGTTTCCTCGTTTACCCCGTCGCCACGACGGCCGATGTGCCGCTGATGGGTAGAAGAACGCGCGGCCGCGATCTGGATCAATGCCCCCCGCGCATCGCCTGACACGGTTTAACCACCCGGCGCAGCATGCGTGCGCTGCTGGAAAGCCTCGGTGATGACGGGAGCGTCGGAGGCAAACCATCAGCGTGCCTAGATCTTCTGAGAACATTATCCGACTCTCCGCTTACGCGCGGTAGCCTCCGCGCCACCCGAGCCCCTCCCTGTACCCACCCTTATCGCGGCCTCACCCTCATCCCTCACCTGTTTTTCTGGTTCAGGCGCTGTATTTACACCACCACGGCAGTGGAAACTTCGCAGCGAGTGCATACTTGACCTTGCAGGAGTGGAGGAATACGTGTCAGTCTATATATATACCACGTTTTGGTTCGTTAGAAATATAATAGTCGAAGCAAGGTATACTAGCTACACACCAAGCCAACAAAAGCACTAAGCACTTACCGTTATAACACATGTCCTGAGCGCGCCTTACTTTCTACACTTATTTTTTCCCTGTTTGTAAGACGTGCCTGAACTGCGAAGGCTGCAACAGTGTAGGTTATTTGACAAAGCTAGAAAACTGTCTTTAAGATGCCATCAATGCTATTTGAAGTGGGCCTTCTGAGTAATTTCATCAGGCTGTCTAAACTGCAGCTTTCATCGCTAAAGAGCGCTGTGAAACGGACAATACGGTGCCTCTGTTCTTTAAATATATAGGTATATATATATATAGGGAGCAATAAAACTTGGAAGATGATATAGAACACAAGAAAAGAAAACTTCGAACAAGGTAGAAACCACGATTGTTGCCAACGTTTCGGCAAAGAGACGTGCCTTCGTCAGGGCAACCCCTCGCCTGGCCGGCACGCTTTATATAGGGGTACGTCCCCACGTGAGAGGAGAGAAGGAAGTGGAATTGAGAAAGCGGATTGGTTTGGGAGTATGTAGGAGGAGATATTGAGATCCTTGCCTAAGATATATATCTTAGGCAAGGAGGCTTTCATAGATCTTTCTTTTCTTTTCAAGTCCAACTGCGTTGTTAACTTGGTTCGGACTACACAATCATCCGTACAAGGTATAGGTGAACGAAATGAATAAACTGCTTCCTACAGTGCAGTTGCATATATTGTTAGGTATGGCTGCATACTACATGCCGTGGGCAGCCAGAGAAGGATTGAATTTAAGAAAAAAAAAACTAGTCTTTTTAATACGTTAATAATTGGCTATCACCACAGGTGTCGATAGTCTTGTTAGCACTTGCCTAAGGCGGATGAGGGAACCTTACGGAATCACGGCCGAGGGAAGAACATACGTTTACCGGTCGAACAAGATGCTATACAACGAGAAAGCAACAAACATCTAAGCAAGGCTTATCATCGCATCTGAAAGATGTGTCCTAGCGAGACCTGGGTGAGAGACAAAACGTTATTCAAGTAACTCTGCCTTTACTCTCCTCAACCCCTAATAATCGCACATGGGCAAACGCACCGCGCTGAGGTCAATCTTATCAGACAAATAAGGCTTTGCTTTCGTCAGTGTGATCAGCTTGCATAACTTTCTCACGGTCGGCTCAATTTCTGGGCTGACGGGAATCGCTAAAACCAAAATTTAGCCCCGCACAAAAGCTCTTCGAACTTGACCGCCCCGGACGGCTTCTCGTCACGATTCCACCACATCTGCCGTGCATGCGTGCTTGCGTTTAACAGGCCAATCGATCTTGCGGCCCAATTTTATCCTTTTCACCTCCACTGTGAGTGGAGGGCGGCCTGCTCGAACTTTCCACCGCCGCTGCCCTTAAAAGCGTCCCGATGACCCAAAACTGAGAAACGCATCACTTTCTTTTTCTGCTTCTTCCCTCATCACAAAGTCACCACTTAGGCAACCAGGCTAGCTCGTTCGGTGGACAGGTTTATTTGCAGCCATGCGGGGATGCAATTACTGTCTACAACCCGCGCGCATCAAGGCAACGTCAGCAACAGAGACGTTGCACAGACAAGGCGGCATGGGGCATGGGGGGGGCAGGTAAAGCGGGACCAGCGGGCCTTATCGCCTCGGTGGTGCTCCTCAGGCAGCAGCCGCCTTGTTCGCGCACTTGTTTGTGCTGCCTGGCCAATGCGGTGGTCAGCGGCTGCCAAGTGCCGGCTGCAGCAGCAGCAGTCGGCCCGGCCCCTCCTTGGCTTGGCTACGGCTTCGTCTGTTCGGCCACCACTCAAAATGGGTCACTCCCATTGTTACCTTCGGACCGGCTTTTGTTCCGGCCGCGCACGCCGCCGAGATGGTGCGCGATTCGTTCGGCCGACGTCTCGGCCATGCCTTGGCAGGATTTTACTCTTGCCTTCAGCGTTGTTTGCTTTTGCCTTCTTGCGCTTCCCTGCCCCGAGCTTCGGCCTTTTTTGTAGCTGCAGCTTCTCTTCTCGGCTCCTGATTGCCTTCTTGCAGCGTTGCCTTCATCTTCTCGCCGTCTTTCCTTGTGTCGGTTTGTTTTGCCGCGGCCACAGACCGAGGCTGCAGGGGTAATCACGGTCGAGGAGGAGGACCGATGCCGCGACGCCGACGAAGATGACGGCCACCGCTCGCCCACGGCGGAATTCCTCTCCGGCCGGTCAAGCCGCGGACAGTGCGTCAATTGGCGCCGCGGCAGCACAGGTCTTCTCCGTTGCACGTTGGAGCACCGCCGTCACGGTTCTTCCGTCGTGCGGCACGCAAATATTCGCGAGGGCCTCGCGGGGAGACTGTGTGACGTCCCGAGTTTGATGGGAAGCCCGTCTGACAAGTCGATCCGGCGGAATGTTTGTCGTTCACCGTGCGCGTGCATGTGCGTATAGCGAAATTCACCTCACACACTTTAAAGCGAGACACAGAAGTAGATGGTTATTTTGTCTTTTCAAACAGGGTACGTGAACAGAAAAAAAAAAACGAACGAAAGAAAAGTTGCATAGCAAATAGTTGCATAGCAAACGCAGCAGCCGCCTAAAAAATCGTTAGGAAAGTAGGTTTTATTGTTGAAGGTTTCCATCAGACTTTAGAAAGCAAGTACAGAACTGCAGGAAATTCGTTACCTGGAACAACAGTAGGGGAGATATTGCGCAAATCCGGTTCGGCCAGTCCATGTTTCTCCGTAACACTATCAACGGACGTGGAGTTGAGGAAGTTCTACGCGCCGAAGCTGGGCTGTAAAGCGCGCCGTAGTTGAGGGCTACGGCAAAATTTAGGCAACCTGAATGTGTTAACGTGTGCCGAAATTTCTACATACAGCCTTTTAGTTCTTTTGTTTTCATTAAAAAGAAATTCAGTTCCCTTTCCCTCTGTTAAGAAGGATAACCAGCAAAGCTGCGGTGCCGAGCTTCGACGTGAGCGACGATATATGCTTTGAACCGGTCGTAGTACAAAGGGTGAACGAAGCGAAACACGTTTGTCTGTAATTTGTGATTTAGTATACTTCCTGGTTAATTACCTGGCTGAAACATGGGGATGTCTGTTTCCCTCCAGTAGAAAGCTGTTTTGACAGCGGACGAGATTTTCCACAGTTTTTACAACTTTACTGTGAACTACGGAACTTTGAAAAGCAAATAAAACTCGGCGTAATGTTAGAGTCGTCTTAGCGGCTAATTTTCACGTAATTTTTTTGGGGATAGTTTCAATAAAACAAGAGTTGGAGCCACTTTCTGTAATGATACTCCATCCGAATACGGAGGTGCTTCACTGCGCAATTCTCGGTGTGGGAAAGCCATCTTATAGAAACCAAGCATACGACAATTTTTGTAAAGTCGGCTTCTTTTGCAAACGTTACTGCACTGCTGAAAATACTTTTTTTTTTTTTACAGGGCAAATATAAACCGTCATTATTAATATGTAAATGCCCTAGGACTCTTTAAATTTTAAAGACCGTAGTCTTTCTTGAGCTACTTGAACGGAAAAACTTTGGGCTGTCTGTCTGTCACTCCATTCAGCCAGCCGGCCAAAGTGAAACTGATACTTCGCAATAGTCTTATAGACTCACAGCCAAATCTAAACGTTTAAGTCCGGTGTTAATGTTCATACTTGTCAACATTGTTGAACAAGGACAAGACATTACGCAAATATAAGGCAGCAAATCAATACGTGAGGGATATTTGCAGTGTTCCTTTATTAACAAAATTACGGATGCCTGCTTTTTACGATAGCAAATAAAAAAATACATCAGCCGCAGAAAACCGTCGCCTGCCCATGCTACCTGGCGGAATTCGACAAAATCAAACCGCAACAGCAACAAAAGGTTTCACTAGATAGGTTCCGCGTTCCGGCTTAGAACGCTCGTGGGGTAGGGCAACGTGGTTCTATAAACGTTGTAGTCGGGTGCCTCGATTCACCCGCGTCTCCGTCGTACGGCAGCGCTGGCATCGAGACACCCGACTGGGAGCAGTGGAACGCGGTAAATTTAAATTGACTTGAGCAAACCTGTAGCGTGTCATCTTGGAAGGAACGAGACGGGAGAGGAACAGCATGAGAGGTGAGCGGGAAAGAGAAGGGATGCATTTACTTGGCAGGGGCGTCAGTCGACTATCGTCTTGCGTCGACATTGGCAACGAAAGGAGCAGATACACGGCCATTTTTTTTCATAGAAAATGTAAGCCGTCATATTAATATGTAAGGGGCCTACGACTACTTAAATTTTTTGTGATTTTTCTCCATACGCTGAAGGTGTCGCTGATGCTGTTCCAAGCAGAACAAAACCAAAAGTTGAAAAATTCGCGCGCTATTCCAACAGACGACGCGCGAGCACTGTTAATGCGGGAAAATTGAATTCAATTGAACGAACCTCTATTGCATTAATCATGGGATGAGCAAGCATGGAGGTGAAGAGCGGGAGTGGTGGGAGGGTACAGGGGAGAGTCAGTTACGGCGCGCGTATTTCCAAACGCTTCGCTGCACAGAGCACCCACGTGACATGTCTGTTTGCGCGAGGCAGGACGGTATTGAAATGTCGCCATTGGCTGCGTCCCAAACCTAAAGCGACCTAAAACATACTAAATCCGTATTATTAACAGAAACAACACGTAGATTTGTGTTTGAAAAAAAGAAAAGAAGAGGCAATGAATAAAAAAGAAAAACTAACGGATAGACCTGCTGGGAGCTCGAACCCAAGCCATCAGCGCCAGAATTGATTACTCTACATCGAGGCCGCAGAGCCCGAACGGTAGGCCTCTTTCAGCAGGCGCTCAAAAGAATAGCGCGCGCAGTGACATCACACATGTCACGTGGGTGCTCTGTTCATCGAAGCGTCTGGAAACACGCTTACGGGGGCAGGGGCGGCAGCAGACTATCGTCTTTCGGCGACATTTACAGCGAAGCAAGCAGGTACGCGGCCAATTCTTCGCGAAGTTATTCTTGCCGAGCACGCCCGTTCCGGCTACGTGTAAAATAATGAATTCCGCGTCGCAAGAGACGTGCTTCGGCGATGTGCGAAGCCACCGCTAATGACAGGCGAAACGGGAGATGGTGACGCGCCGACCTCCGTTTCTACAATCCACTCACACGGTGTTCTCCAGGGAAATCAGGTCATCCCGCGGGAAAAATTAGGCTGCTGCACGCGAAGAAGCGCAGGTCGTTTACGAACCTGAGGCCCCGCGTATTCTGGAATAATCAGCGGGGCATAGGGCAGTCGGGCGCCGCGCTCCGTGAGAAAGGAAGTGACGACAGGGCGGCCGGGCTCGCCGCGAAAGAATGGCCGTCCCGTGTACTTCTGCGGTGTCGGGCTGGAGCGAAAGAGTGAGAGGAAGTTTGGGATAAGCATTTTCAATACAAACATATTGCACGGTTGTCATTTCGGGTGAACGAAAGGGGGATAACCGTTAAAAATTGAAAATTAGCAGTAAAAGGCATTGTAAGGAAAGTCAGCCCTGGGGAAGAGTTTTAATTCCAGGACCCCTTGAGACCGCCCGGCATCTTGAGCCCTCTTCACCAGCCAAAGCTGGTCGTCAGGGTACAAGCTGGACAGTGCTCTCTCCCAGTGGTCAGGGCAGGGGTCGTAACAACAACAACAACAACAACAACAACAACAACAACAACAACAACAACAACAACAACAACAACAACAACAACAACAACAACAATAATAATAATAATAATAATAATAATAATAATAATAATAATAATAATAATAATAATAATAATAATAATAATAATAATATAATAGCCCCACATAATATGGTAGAGAGTGCCCGGAGCGGAGGAGTTCTCGGTGGGGGCAAGAATGTGGGCTCTAGCGGGGTGGAGAGGCTTTTACCGCTAAAACACTAAGTCTTACCGAATTTTGTAAGAGATGCTCCGTCGAGTTTTGGGACACCAGCGTGAAGTTTCTTTTTTTTAACACGATGCCGGCTAACGCGATACGTGTGTGAAAGTATGCAAGAAATCGGGAAACGCTCCACTTACGCTCTGGCCGATTCTGTATTTTTACATCTCGCGAGTTTATAACCCTTGAAGTTGCTAGTGCGTTGCGCTGTACCCTGTGTTGTGTGGACATTTAAGGAAGGCTTTTAAGGTGCATAAAATTGCTCAGGAACTCTCTTAAGGCTAGACCACTAGATTTATATGATCACCACGTCACCCCTCCCCCTCCCCCCCCCCCCCACACACACACACACTCAGGCACGCGCACACACATATACGCAAGCGGACAACTGGTTACACATATGCTGTAAGATTTTAATGGGTTTCGCTACGGCACTGTGCGTAAAAGTTGACAGTTTGCACTTTTAAATAACGGTATGTAGAATACCAGTACAGAATGGCTTAAGACTATAGAGTTGGAGCTGGGATCTGCAGCGTCATGAACAACGATGGAGCTCTTTTTCAGCTTCTCTATTAATTTCCAGTTGACATAATTTCTTTTAATATTCCCTTGAGGTTTTTTTTTTGTTTTTGCACTACATAAAAATGACCGAACGCAGAAGACAAAGTAAGCGACGCTCCAAAATATTGCGCCCGGGTATATACTTATAGGTTGCATACGCTGGCTGCCGCAATATTCTAAGCTTGAATTCTGTTTAGAACATAATTTTGACTTAGATTTTGTTCATGCATGGCGCAGAAACGGCCCGGCCTGAGCGACAAGACCTGTGACGACTGCGCTTAATTTGCACACGCCATGCATCAAACAATAGCAATAATGAGGTATTCATTCCTTAATTAAAGCTGCTGTGGGAGCCCGGAACTACATAAGCGGCTGCTAGAATTACCTCAGTGTAAGCACTATCTTACAACAAAGCAACTTGGCAAGCGGCGTTGTCGGACTAGGCGCAGAAATGATCAGAGTGCAGTGTGGAAAAAAGCGAAAAATTGTATAACAAACGTTGAGGGGACAGAGAGATAGACAGGATAGAGGGAGGGAGGGAGGGAGGGAGGGAGGGAGGGAGGGAGGGAGGGAGGGAGGCGGGTATTTTTAAATTTTGCCAATCGTGCTGTTTTATGAAACAGGCTCATTCCAACAAATTTTGCGATAAAATTTCATTGTAGTGTTACGTTCCGAACGACTTCATTCTGCTCAAACGGGTCACCTTCTCCGCCGACTAGCGGCGTCAGCGAGCAAAGACGGGGAAGGGGGCTGCAGGGGGCAACGGAATGGAGCGGGTCGGGGGCGAGTTGCGACCGAATGACCGGGACGGTTAAATTATTGCCCCCTGATAAGGCCCAAGGGCACTGCTTATAAACGTGCCTATTCCCTCGAACCAGAGAGCCGGGACATGTTTAATCTTGAAAGGGCGCAGAAACACAGACGTCTCGTCCTCTACTGCGTATGTGTTCTTTGCTTATTTTCAAAAAATATGTACCCCATCCCCCCGTTTGTACAATATAATGTTGTTTCTGTTGTTGCTCATCTTTCAAATTATTCTGATAAAATGGGCCTTGGCGAGCAAGGGCAGGTAGCTGTGCTCGCAGGGCCGAGACCTTCCAGGGGTCTCGGGCCTGCTGAGGGACCCCTGCAATGCGGATCAAGGCGGAAAAAGCGAATCTAAACTGGCAGGTATAATTCCATCATCATCCATCTTCAGTGACCCTAAGCATCCCTTTCTATTTTCGCACTGCCTCAGCTTTTACATGACCGTATTTGTTGTACAAAACTGGCTGCGGTTCCTTCCGGCTGTAGCTTACTGGTCACGTGAACGCAGACGTTTCACATACCATTGGAACGTCCATTCGTCAGCAAGGGATGACCTTTTTCGCAGCGTGCTACGTGAAGGCTTCCCGTGCGAAAACTTGCCACGACCTTTTTCGGTCGTCAGTTTCTCAACGAGCAGTGTCACGGTTGCTTGGTTCACAGACACAGCAGGCTTGCTGCGTCAATGATTTTACCGTGCGAATCCCAGTCCCCCTCCGCTTGTGAGGCGATAATCACAACCATGAGGCAACAAATCTACGCTAACAGCGAGTCATAATTGCATGTTTTTTTGTGTTGGAGTGGTGGCCTGTTTTTTTTTTTTTGGTAAGCGGAAGTTAAATTCATCATAGATTGTAGATTTCTGCGAAATTGGAAATAGGAGGACCGAAATAAACGCCCTGGCTTCTCCAGGTGGAAGCCCGCACACATGTCACGTGACAGTTATCCACCCGAGGTACAGGCCACAAATGGCAACGCCGGTACTGTGCGTTACCAGGACATCTGGAAGGTCACCTTTTCCAGGTCAATACACACATGACACACGCCCAAGCTTTTGATTTTTAAAGCGACAAAAGAGCACCTACAACTTGAAACTGTGTCCTTGAAAAATCATTCTAATCGCATAGCTGTATTAACAGCTGAAGGTGGTACCACTTTGAGGCGGTCAATGACATCACTGTTAATAAAGTTTTACTGCTCCTCCTCCTGTGATTTTTTTTTTCACGGTAACATCCAATTCCAGCTGCCGTGGTAAAAAAAAGTCTTTCTTATCCAACAAGAAAAGCAGTGTACTGAAACGGCTTACTGTCCTCTAAAGTAATGGTCACACTGGCGCCAGGCCGTGTACATTTATCTCGCAGAAAAACGCGAAAGCTGCCAGCGAGCGCCACACACGAGCAGGTTTTCGATCGCTCAGTTCTTGCGGTGCCTGCAGTGAGTGCGTCGTCCCCTGTGGCGAGGCCTCTGCGGCGGGATTTTCTCGACCGGCTCATTAAGTGCCAAATGGCCCAAAAGGAACCGAAGGGGCCAGCGGGCGGGCTTGGAACCCTACCGGCACCGTAACTAACACGTACAGCACGCCTCTTCGTGCGCACCTACGGAAGAAGGCACCCCACGTGCACGCTGACGGTGCTTGGCTCGAGTTGTGCGACCTGCGTATATGCGTTCCGGGCACGTTCGACGCTTCGGAGGCGGCGTCTCCATTCACAAGCGTGCTGTGCATATTCTCTGGCCTGATTTTTTTTAGCAAGTTTTCAATGCTGAAAGCCTTACTGGAGTACTAATAAGAGCTGTGGGACGATCTTATGCAGACTTGTTCTGTAGGGCACGGGCAAACCTCATTTGGTTCATTTGCGTCATTTAGGGGCTTCGAGTGTGTACGCATCGGTCTCAGCGCAAATCGCTCCATATAAGGCGTTGCCCAATACGCCACTGCTTGAATGTGCTACGTTTTGAGTGTGGAACTCTGTACTCGGTTTCAGGGGTTAGGGGTTAGTGCTTTGTTTTGCGGAAGGCGAGAGGTGAATTCCCGTTGGCGGCTGCCGTTTTTCTGATCGAGATGACAAATGACTTTAAAGGCCCGTGCGTCCGAGACATCGGCGCTCGTTGAAGAACCCCGGGTAGCCTAAATAAAAAAGCACAGTCCTTTCATTGAAGGGGCCACGAAGAGAAGAGACAACTTTCTTCAATTCGAAAGGACTAGCCTCTGGTAACTCACTCGGCTCCCCTGCAGCCACGAAAGACGTTTTTTTAACTGGGAATAAACGCAAGAAATATAAAATATTCTGCAGAAATTCAGATAATTATCTACTAATGCGTAGCATTATTATGCCGCCTGTCTTGAGTGTGAGTTGTCCGCGAAATTTTTCCTTTTTTTTAATAAATGATGTCCGACCAATTATCTTCAATTACGCTATTATGACGATTACAGATGAAACTTTTGCGAAATCGTCAATATTGTGGAAATGCCTTGCGTTATACGCTTTGCCATTTTCCGTAATTTTAATTATTTTTCTTATTTTTAGGCTTTTCAAAATTTTGTTCTACCAATAATCTCCATTTACGTCATTCTAACGATTACATTTGAAACTTTCTCGAAATCTACATAATTGTGGGAATGCAGGGCGTTACACGGCTCACCATTTTCCGTAATGATTTTACATTTTTCTTATTTTTTTTGTTTTTCAAAATACCGTTCGACCAATAGACCCTATGCGAAATTGCTTGGTGATCTAGCAACACTGATGTAAACGAGACCGTCGGCCATATTGGTACGGGCGCCGAACGGGAAGTCTCGTATTGTTTACTGTGGAAGAGTAGGTGACGGTAACGCGGTATGGCTCAAACTGGACGGTGTTTTCCGGCTCTCGACCGCGGATTGTGGACGAAGGACTTGCCTGCGCTGCCGACTGTGTCTGAAGACTCATACCACTCGGGGTGCCGCGCCAAAGACCCATCCGAGCGGCAGCGGAGCAGAGCATGCCGCCTAGCCACCAAGGCGCATTGCTCGCCTTCATCGGTGCGGTCAAACACGTGCGACTCGCAGTAAGTAAATCCTTCTTTGTTTTTACTTGACGCGAGTTAACCGGTATGAGCATTTGTAGAGCACTTTGTTCATCGTTGTTTACCACGCAAATGCGTAGCGGCGACCCTGTTGCAGTAACCCTAAAAGAGGAGAGCGACAATCGCCAGACCGTACCACTAGTGGGTGGATTAGGTATTTTCAAATGCTGTACATGGAATTTACGGGGTGATTTTTGGCGAAGATGTTTACGGAAAGGTTGCGGCCGTTTTCCGTGACGGTCGTCCGCCCGCGCGTTTGCCGCAAAGCAATCGTGCTTTGCGGCGAAGTCAACTACAAAAGCGCACATACGCCTTGAATTTTCTTTTTTTGTGTGTGTTCATTATTTATTGCGCATGCTCTGCGCAAAAATCTGTTTGTGTGTCTTTTTTCTCCTTTTTTGGCGGTGGGGTGGTTGTGTTTGTTTCTAAAGCGCATGTTTTTGGTGTGCACGAATAGATATTACAGTAAAACCTCGTTAGCTCGAACTCACTGAACTAGAAGATTTTTTTTAATTCGATGGGTCATCGGTATAGCCCGAATGTTTACCTGTTTATCTCGAAAGATTCTGGAAGTGAGTTCCAGGTAATCATATTATTGCTTGCTTAAGTTATGACGAACACGATTATGCGGGTACTGGTATACATCATTACCCACGCTGAGGCTTTTAAATGTTAAACTTCCTTCTCTTGAAAAATGCATTAACAAAGCATGCAGAGATACTTGCACGCTCGAACTTGACAAACAATTTTGACATCATTGCTGTTTGAGGTGTAGATTATTGCCCTTGCAACAGTGTTAAGTAAGACACAAAATCTGGTCATTTTGAGTCTGTTCCTTGCGGCCACTTCTTTCTGCGCTGTCCCTTTACCATAAACTGTAGCGGACTAGTCCTGTTCTTTCCTGAGTGTTATTTACTGATACTCTCTCTGTTCTTGAAGGTTGGGCCTCATCCATGTGCTCTGCAGCTGCTTTCGCTCCTAGAAGAAAAGTGGCCGGCCCTATGTTGTGTGCCTCACCTTTGAGACGGACAGTGGGGCGATTGGGGAGGCATCGTGCGAGTGCCCGGCGGGTTGCAGTGGAGCATGGAGTCACATCCTGGCTGCTGTGCACCTACTCGCCCTCTTCAAGCCGAAGGTTTTAAGAGGCGCCACCGGCCGGAGCTTGCGTGCACTGAGCTGCCACAACAGTGGGGACGCCCGAGACAGAAGGGCATCAAGCCAGCGAGTGTCCAAAACATTGACTGGAGAAGCCCGCGATAAAATGGCCCCTCCCTCCCCTTGCCAATGCGTCTGTTCGATGCACGTCGAGTACAGGAGCAATGCGAGCAGCAACAAAGTGCCGTGCAGGCGCTTGGGAGAAAACTTGGTAGCCTTGGGAATGAGTTTTTTGCCCCAGTTGTGCTGGCCTCCCGCTCCTTCCTCCCCCCCCCCCCCCCTTCCCCAGTGACAGAAACAAGGACTGGCATGGCACCTGAAGGGTCACCTATGAGCTACCAGCAAGCATTCATGCCACATTTCGCCGTGGTCATCTCGCAAGCAGGCAGAGGCTGGAGAACGTCGTGTTTACTAGACCGCGACATGCAGGGGTGCGCGAATGCTTCTTTTTGTTCCATTTATATCCACAGTTATATCCACAAAAACGCAAAAGCACTCAAGCTGATGCGCGGAGGCCTGATGCAACTGTGGCCGTTTTCTTTTTTCTTTTTGAATAAAACTTGAAAATTGTCTCAGCTACCTACATCAATGGCCACTATCATTACGTCGGAGGCATGCATGCAGCATGTGACAAACTAGAGGAGTGAGTGTATTTTAGTCGCAAAATATTCGACAGTAAATACATCGTTGCTGGAATGACAATGGGCACCAAGTTAACTTGACGTAACAACAAATCTTTAAGCCCGGCAAATCGGGAACCAAGTGCAAAAGCTCGAATTTTCCACCGTTAGATCATCATAAAACAGTGTTCGCCACTTCTGCAACGACACGCGGCTAAATGCAACGTAAAGAAACCAACACACTCCCATACCGTGCGCGCCCGCCACAGAGGAAATTTTCAACCACGCCGTGACGGCGTAGTGTGGCAAGAAAAGTGTGTTTACAGCCCTAGGTAAGATAAAAGCTCGTGTAGGGGCTAAGCGGTACCATTTAACAATGAAATGAAGCGGGTGCAGAGCCACAGGGACGAGTAAAGAAACAGCCTAATTTTGGCAACGTGTGGTACTGTTTTCCCGGTCGAGCGCCGCTGTCAGTCGCGTGAATAGGCGGCTCACGCTCAGGCTTCATTTAGAATACAAAGGCTGGACAACAGAACTCCAACACAGCTGTATTTTTCATACGGACAGCGACTACGGAACCCCGCGCTTAGCGAACCAACGACAAATATTCGCTCCAAGCGCACCGCGCCCAGCGTGTCACAAAGGTTGCTCGCGCCGGCATAGTTCGCGTCACAAAGTTCGTTCACAAGCGTGGAACTTCACGTACCTTTTCTCCATTTGAATCGGTATTTCCGCATTGCGTGCTCTGCGGCACGAAGCAATGCTCCGGCATTGTAGTCCATCACCAAGAGCGGTCAATGCCCGCCTTCTATGTTTTGCTAATTGGTTTCGGTTTCAAACGACCGTACCAAAATGGCGGACCTAGTTACCGGAGTGGACGTGAGATGGCGGGGCGCATTTTGCATAGGGTCTATTGTCTCCATTTACACTATCATAACGATTACATTTGGAACTTTCGCGAAATCTGCATTATTGTGGAAATTCAAAGCGTTACACGCTCCTGGCTGTGGGGTTACTCGGCAAAGAATGCTACGCATTCAAAAACTAAAATTTCGCGCTACAGTGACGTGTTATGGACAGGAGAGACGTGTCACCGACAATCCCTAAAAACAGTTATCAGCGTGTGCGAACTGCATGTTAGCGTTGAAGTGATACGATCAAACAGATGTTAAGGCCCCACTACAATCGCCCAGCCATGCACCTTGCCGGTGCGGTATGTCGGCAGCCGCGAATCAGTCTCACGGGCAAGATTTTGTGACGTCATAAACAAATCGCAGGAAAGAGGCTGGCGAGTCGCCACTGCTTCATCTCTTTTCCTTGATATCACCGTTGTTGGTTTGAAGTTTGCGATAAAATTGGTATCATCGTTATCGGGACAAATCAGTCGTTTTGATGCACAAAACGTATGTTTTCTTCATGGCCCCTGTTACATTGGGGAAGGCGTCCCCGTACCGAGCTCCGTCGCCTCCGTCATGTAATGGTAGCGTGGTAAACGAGCGGCGAGCAGAAGAGCTGCCTTGGTGTTGACGACAAAGATCCGAGAGCGAAAACTTTACTGATTTACTGCATGGCGAGAGACAGTCGACCTACAACACCCCGTTAAACTCCAATTCCAACTTTTGGCTTTTCACTTCTCAGCTACGTCAAGTCAGATCGCATCCAGGAAGAAAGAAAGGGATTCCGACTCGTAGACGGACCGTACCGGGAGGCTCCTCCAAAACGATGCGGCCGAAGGCACGTCTCGCGTCATGGCGCGTGCAATCACCACAAGTTCCTCTCGTGCGGGGTGCGTACTCGGAGCCGTTGCCCCCCTCAGACGGATTCGGTTCTTGTTGTTTGGTTGTGTCGCTGCCCTTTTCCGCGTCGTCACGCTTCCGAGCGGCGGGCGGTGGCCGGTGGTCCGTGGTTCCGATCCGCACGTGGCCTGTGCGCGCCCACGGAGCAGCCTTCCGGTGGGGAACCAACGCTCGTGGTGCCGCCGCACTCGCGCAACGGTTGACTCCCATCCGCCGGCGCCGTGCCGGTGACGCCTCGGTGACAGCCCTTCCCTTCGCCGCCTTCCCCCGTGCGATTTACGGGGCACGGAAAAGATAAACGGCACACTTGTCTGTAACTTGTAAGAAAAAAAGGAGCCCACCTTGAGGAAACGCATATTCTACACCATTTCACCCGAAGTTTGCGTCTTTGTTTCTTTCTCTACTTCATCAAAGACAGCCTCTAAAATGAGACTGTTTTTGGTTATTGCGGAAGGCTACAACACTTGTTACGATTATCACCTCCTGGTATCGTGTACTGCATTCGTTCTGTGATTTGCCAGATGAGTTGTTGGCGTCACTAACAGACCCTATAGTATGCGCAAATGGTACAGTGGTGCTTTTTGAGAAATAGTGGCCGGTTAATAGTGAGAACACGCGTCTCACGGGATTTCGCCTTAAAAAAAAACTTTCACTAATTCATTGACATCACAACGCCACGTTTCTTTGCCTGGTGCTGCTTCGGTTCGGTTAAACGGAAAATGTGCATAAAATATTACTGTTTCCTGCATAAACAACTTGGAAGCCACATAGTTAGATGCCTAAAGGGATAAATTCGACGGCGAAACATTCAGCAAGACGACGGAATAGCAATGATCACCAAAGAGATTGGGTCGGACACCGTACAGGGAAACGCAAGAAGTTGTTCCTGGAATCCCTCGGGACTCGATGCATTTAGAAAATACGTATGAACGAAAGAAATATCTATATCAGAAAGCAGCAAGTAATCACCAAATAATTAAGCAGGCACGTGTAGTGAAAACTAGAAAACCCAATCAAACCCCCTCCAAAAACGCAAACTCGATATCGGACAACTGTACAGATGGCTGGCTGACACAAGAAGTTCCTCCCTTTGTAGTTTTCTAGTTTTCCGGTTTATTATTTGGTGATTACTTGCTGCTTTCCGATATACATATTTATTTCGTTCATATGTATTTTCCAAATGTATCGATGCTATCAACATTTTGGTGATGACTTAGATTCATGTTCTGGATCCTTGTATATGTGTTCGTTTTTTTTAAATAAAATTTAGTTGCTAGTGCGCTTCGTCCTGTGTCTCTTCATTCGTCTTCGTGTCTAAGTAGCGCTTTTTCAATCATGTGTTCTAGCTTGTTTGACAACCTCACGTCTCTCCTTTTCCATTTGAGCTAAAACGCCAATGTGCCTATGCCACCCAAATTCCGGCGGCACAGTTAAAAAAATCCAGGAGTGGGCTTCTATATGTTTTAAAAGAGGGGGAATATGTACTTGCGGACACATTAAATTTTACCACATAATTTTCACTTGCACCTAGCTTCACCCGTACTCCTCAAAAGAAAGAACTCTTTAGGAGAGTGTGCACAGACTATATACTTGGTTCAATCGAACAAAAAGAACTAATAACGCGAGGTAGAATGCTTTACCCCTATTTGTACAAGTTCGCTACGATGCTTGGATTACCGCGTTCTGGAGGAGGATTCATAGGAAATGGCCATGTAAGCGTCTCTGTCATTTCAATCCCTGCCATTTTGGTATAGTTTATAAAGATATCCTTAATTAAATATTATCACGCTAATACGAGAAAACTAGAAAGAATCCGGTCCGAGAATTTAATGGTCTTAAGAGATGATGATAAAGTATTTAAAAAAAAATTCTTAACACTCTTTTATACATGATTCGGCCTCATCAAACCTTCATACTTCACGGGGTAAATGAGCTACCAAAATTTCAAATATTCGCTCAGTGGTTTTTGTTTCGCGTGTCTCCAACAAACGAGGTGTTATTAATTCAACATTCTTAGAGGTTCAATTTATAGAAACTACAAAATTTTTAAACATTTTAATGTACAGTGCTTAAGCAGAAAAGCAAATTGGATAAATTTGGAGGTTTTAGACATTTCGATGTACAGCATTTAAACGGGAAAGCAAACAGGATAAATTTACAAACCCGCGAGATGTTTAGGAACGTGTAAAAGCAGGTTAAATCCATTTGCCTTCTTTACGATGATATTTATAGAGATCGTAAAATTTCTCTCACACAATGGTATGTATGAGTCACTTTCGGAGAACGGAACTGACAACTTTAATGGGCACCAGCCACGTTGTGAGATTTGTGGGAACACGTTCGAACCAGGTTCTATTCATTTAACATCGTTAACGGGAAAATTAGAAATCACGATCCCTGTTTATAGGCATTTGTATGAGTAATCTTTAGACGGAAAAATGAATTAGTCAACTTTACGGGTTCAAGAGGTGTTTGACGGATTTGTGAAAACACATTGAACACTTTTATAAAAAGTCTGTTTACCACAGACATTTTAAAAAAGTTTAAATTTAAGCGATTAGTATGAACAATTTTAGGCACACAAATTCTCTCAGTTTTTTCGCAGGCCTATCAGATTTGTAAGTGTACGCCTAAGCAAAGTGTTGTTACTACGACTCCAGGCAATGGCGTTTAAGTGGGAGCACTACTTTGCTCAGCATTTTTTTAGCGATCGTTCATTGGCCATTCTCAATGGCTTTTTTTCATTCTCATATTGGTTTTTGTCATTGGCACATTGGCTTTTCGCCTTTCCTTTCCTCAATAAACGTTTATTCAATCAATCAAAGCTATCGTGATAAGCACTGAATAGATATGGTGCGTTTACGCCCCTTCCTCGCGTGGTCCAAGTACCGGCGGGAGATTACAGCATGCGTGCTTTGTTGTCGTTGGGCCTTGAATGAAGCCCGCGATCCACGCATCGGGGCCCTCGTGAGCCTTCATGCACAGACGCAGTGCCGTGGCCGGCAGCAGGAAAGGCTAATAACGGACCGTCGGCGATCACGCGAAGTACGCTCGGTAGCTCCTCGGCGGGAGCACGCAGCGAGCGCCGGAAATGTCTTAGACGATCTAGCCTCCTTTTTCATGGAGCACCGGGAAAATTTCCGCTTGTAGGACGTCACGTTTTGCGGTCAAGGTGACCGGGGGAATGACCATTCCAGCGACGCGCGACCCGCTCGTAGTTTGTCTATAATAAATTTCATGCGCGCTCTGATTGCGTGTTCGATATACGTGTCACGCGAATGCGTCCCGCTAAGAGCTGGCGTGCTGCTGTTTCGAGGTGCGCGCGAGGCAGTCGAATGATTCGGAGAGCTGATTAAATTGGGTTATTAAGCCCCCGAACGTTTTATCCGCCCCACGCGTTCTAGTTACTCGCCGCAATACTCACGCGAGCACTGGGGCGGCAGCGTATCTCGATTCTTCGTCCGCCCTACACCTGTACCCATTCCGTTCCCGTTTGCGCTAATTCCATTCATTCATTTGTCATCGCGCAGCGCGGATTGACAGGCCTCTTGGAATCGCGCCAAGCTTAAGCGAGCTACCAGTCGTAGCGGGGCTGCCCTTTTCGTCGACACTTTCGCCGCTTTCGCTGCTGTTTCCCGCGCGGACAAACATCGCCGCTCACTGACGGGGAGCGCCGACGTCCAAAGAGCGGCGAGACGTTTTTGATTCTCTCCGTGCCAACTCTTGAGGGCCGAATCGAACGCGGCCCCGTCACGCGCACCTCATTGTCGGCCAGCCTCCTGCATGCCGCCGCCGCGCATAATTCTTCGCACGCCGCCGTGTCCGGTCGCGTGCGGAAGGGAGCGCTGTCCGCTCCTCCGGGGCAGTTCGCAGTTCTCTCCATCCGCCCTGCGGAAGAGAAGGCCGCTGCGCGGGTCGGCGGCGGGCGGTGTATTCACGTCGCTCAGATAATGGCGAGTTTGCTCGGCCTTTAAAGAAAACTGTCAGTCGGACGGGAAGGAAGAGCCCCCGTCGTCCACGCAGTGCGCTGCGAAGTCACGGACCCCAATTAGTGTCTTCAGCAGCAGCCTCAGCAGCGTAGTGCTTCTGCGTGACCCCGATACGTGGCGCGCTTGGCGCGCTGACGAAGGGCGGGGCGCCGCATACCGCCGCCGGCGTAAAACGGTCCCCGATTAAGGGCGCGCAGCCGTACGCTGCACATATCGCCCGCTGCGGGACGCACTACTCGTACAGAAGCTGCGCGGCAGTGACTGTACTTCCTCCATATGCTTAGGGTAAACACAGGGACTCGAGTGTGCCGACGTCCGCAGCGCTACGCTTGACGCGATACGCTTGGCCTGCTGAATAACGCACGTTGGAATCATTCAACCAAGGAGTGAGGAACGTGAGGCGCTTGTGGGAAGAGTCTTTTCTTCATCGTGCAAGCGCGCGAGTACGGTGGAAGGCGTCCTCACTTAGGTCGCTTATGACGCGATCCAGACAATTACATTTAGCCAGAAATTTTCGGCGTAATGTAAAAAAAAAAAAAAAGGCGCAGCTTGCACTAGTGGTGCAAAGCTGGAGGAACAGCGGAGCTCGACCTGGCTCCTTCCGGCTTTACTAAGTTTTGCTAGGCCTTGTTAAGTTTTGTTGGGTTTTGCGATGTTCTTGCTAGGCTAGGCTAAGTGTTGAGGGGTGAGGCCAAGTTTATCCGGATTTTACAATGCCGTTCAGGGCGGTCCCCCACACTGACAGGGGATCCCACGGGGGAAGAAGCTCGGTCGACCCCCAGCTCCACTGTTTCTCCAGCCTTGCACCACTACTGCAAGCTGTGTCATTTTTTTTTTCGTTCTTATATATGCCTCTTGTGCTCACACTCAAGCAGGCGCGAAAGCCGGCTTGACTGTTATAATACCCTGTCTACGGTGGTGCACCCTTTACAGGCAGTGAAGTTTTTTTTTTTTTCTTGGTATCTTTTTGCTAGCGCCACCAGACCAATCTCAAGCTTAAACAGCGCCGCTGTTAAAAAAGAAACGTCTGGAAAAAGGTTGAGCTGAAGAAAGATAAGGCCCAGTTAGTGCAGGGCCATATAGAAGCACCTGTGAAATCTATTAAGGCAGATAAAAAAAGACGCGTACGCCCGTCTCACATGGTGCTTTCTTGCTTTTCCTTTGCTGCGCCGGTCAAATAAGTATTACTGCACCAGCAACCAACTTCCCCAGCTTATTGAACTCGTATGCGTAGAAGTTCAATAAGGTGCTTTTTTCTGGTTAGTTCTGGTCTGGAAAAAGCTCATTACCGATCTTTCCTGTTGCGTGCACCAGAAACGCGGTAGCTGTACCAGCAAAGACCCGGTTATTCAATCTACCCTGATATTTTGATCTGGTCTGGTTAAGTTGTTTGCTTTATGTGTTTCGATATGGCCGCCTTGAGAACAAAAAAGTAGGGCCATGACAAGAGCAAGCACACGATATGACTGGAAGAAAACAACTATGATACGCTCTCGTGGAGATTTGTTCTCATCTCTGATTCATTCGCGTCACCAAGCCGGCAAAAATGCATATATTGTTTGTTTTCTTCAACGTATGCGCAACAGACCGTTTTCTTTCTGTGACTGTCCTCTTTTTCTCTATCGGCGATCCTGTTAATCTCTCGTTCGTTCCTCAAACGCTTGTTGATAACTCAGGTGCATTGTGACGAATCAGACTCAATTTTACAACCAAGCCGTTAGCCTCTCGTTGGTCGGGATGTTTTGTAGTGTACGTCGACCGAGAGTAGGTGAAAGTGAGCCGAAACCCGGAGGCGTATAGGCGTTTCCTAGTCAGCACAGCCAAGCGATGCAAGGCGCCATCTAGGGGCATGTTTGAAGCTATGTCCACACGCATGCGGCTCTCAATTCAATCGCTCAGAACCGCTTGGTCTCGAGGTGTAGTAGTTCCGCTCCTGCGAAGCGAACTTCTTAACCCGGGTTCAAATCCCGTTACCGCTTTTTTTTATTTACAAGGGTTTGTCATATTTGACTATTATCATTTGTTATCACGCGTTTGTCATATTTGACTATTATCATTTGTTATCACGCATGTAATCTATTTATGACATCTTTATGTATTATAAATGGGATTTCGGGTATTTTCGTTGCCTTCTGGTCAGTTTCAGCTACTCCTTCTTGTACGTTTTTGCGGGTTTTCCCTTTGTAGGTTGGTTTCCGCTATTTCAGTTGGATGTTTTTCTACACCGTGGTTTTCAACCACTGCAGGTCCGTTTTGGCTGTTATTTCTTTCAGTTCGTGTGGTTTTGTATGCTTTAGGCACGTTTATGCTGTGATATAACCCCCATAGGCAATCTCAAGTGACGGCCGGCTGTACTGATTAGGAAACGCTTATACGCAACCTGGAGAGCAATAAAACAAGAAGAAAAAGAAAGCAAGCGACGAAGGGAATGAACTTACAGCATAAATAGATGTTGCGAGTTAACGCAGATAAACGACGTGCGCTGTTTTGTTTCATTTTGTTTTAGCAGATCTTGATTTCTTCATTTTATCCGTTCATTTTCCGGAAAGTAAGCGATGGCAAGAGAATTAATGTATGCCCTGCTAGCTGTCCGGGGGTCACTGAAAATTCGGGGAGCGAGTTAGACCAATGACAAACGAGCGGTCCCCAGGTCCGAATCGTTGTCGCCGCACAAAAGCCCACTTCCGCGTCCATTCGGCTGTCACCGCAGGTCGGCGCGCGGCCTCGTCGCGCTCTCCGCGACTCCAACGGGTTGAAGGAGAAGAAATCAAGAGACAGCGAAAAGGAGAGAAATGTTTTTCCCGCGCCCTCCCTCCCCTGCCCGGGCAAGGAGACGAGAGGAGCCGGTATTTCGAGCGAGCGTCGCGACCTTTGACCCCGAGGCGAGCAACGCGGCAGGGTCGGCCGAGGCAGCTCCATGGGAAACAATGGCGAGCCGAATGGACACTCTCTCTTGTTCGGCTCGAAAGCTGCTCTGCGAGAGACGCCGCCGCTACTTTCGTCCGTGCGTGCGTGCGTGCGATTAAGTGTGTGTATAATGAAACCGCCGCCGAGTAGTATCCCGCGCCCGCTCCGTCCAAATGGCGCCCTAATTTCGAAATTGGACCGAATCGTCGGCGCAGTTCCTTCCTCGTTCTTTCGGGCTCCCGTCCGCCAGCAGCCGAACTTGCACTACTAGAGCGCGCTAACCGTTGCCGGGTAACCTCCTCGAAGTCTGGCCCTGCCCGTTATTTTTTGATGCGCGGGATGGTTGAGCCTTGATTAGCGCTGAGGCAAATTCCTTATGGTCCCCGTCCGTGACCTCCTCGTATACCGATACCGGTTCTCCTCAGCCTCAGTCGGCCTGAGGTTGCTTTGTTGATTCTGTTTAAGGAGAAAGCCTTAAGTTGGTTGGTTGGTTGGTTGGTTGGACCCTTAAATCATGGCGCATACCCTCGCGGGGGATGGGTCAAGAAGCTGCCTGTAATGATTAGGCTGTGACCCGGTCTATTTTAGAGAGAAAAAAGAGTAAAGTAAGATAAAAAGATTGAGACAAGAAAAAGAAATCTTTGGATATAACATAATTGTCAAGAAAAAAATCACGAATGTAGACAGGGCATGTCTAGCAGGGCATCCGGCCTGTCGCCGCAACAAAGGAATGAAAGGCGATCACGACATCTCTGTGGCAATATCCTATGACAGAAGCACCCAGGGAAAGAATAACGGTTAAAGATAAAGGGAGATTCAGCCGATTAAACGTGTATTCAAGGTGCGTGTGTCGCATCGAGGAAAAGTTGCGGCAATTTAAAAGAAAGTGTTCTATTGTTTCAGGGGCCTTGCAGAAAGTATGCATTGAGGAGATAAAGCCTGACCATCCTGTGAAGATAAAAATTTAAAGGGGGAATTCTGCATCGAAATTTTGTGATTGCCACCTCGGATTTACGAGATTCGCAGAATTTAGGCTTCCATAAGTGATAGAGATGAATATAGTCGGAGCATGAAAAAAAGGACATCCTGCCGATTAATTTGTAAAACTTGAAGGCGCCTGAACCTCGCCCCCAACCGAAAACTGTCAATTACACAATTCACGACGACAGGATCCCCAAGAGCCAAATTGGCCAATTGGTCTGCCAGCTCGTTGAAGATTATCCCTGCGTGACCAGGGACCCACACTAACCGGATCTCGCGAAGCTACCCGTTTAGTGAAAAGCCGTCGTCGTCGTCGTCGTTGTTGTCCGGTCCAGGAAATGGTCGCCATGCTAAGAGTAAATAAAATACGCATTTGAGTTCGCATGGCAATTGAATCCGGGTCTCTAGAGTAAAAGCCCGTTGCGTAACCACCGCGCAATTTCTGCACGTTTCCAGTGGTGGAACAAGGGTTCGAGCAACTAAAGCAGCAACCACGTGGAGCCTTTTGCTCGCGTCTGGCGGCGACGCGAAAAACGTTGGATAGCACAATTTCTCCCACTACCATCGGCCAGATAGGTTTGTTAGCTAAAAACTGCCTAATTGGTCAAATTTCCTCTTCCTTTTCTTGAATTTGGTTCTCTCCAACGTCCGTTTCGCGTCTCAGCGAGGAGACGCCGACGGCCGCCAGACGCGAGCAAAACGCTCCATGTGGTAAGGCGGTAAGTTGGGCGAGTTGGTTACTAACTAAGGAAATGATCGCACTAGCGAACATTAAACAGAGACAAATGTAAAGAGGAGACGAAACACATGCTAGGACTTCAACTCAGTTTATGCAGCAGAAGAACGGAGAAAGGCTATATGTACATGAAAAGTGGAAAGGGTGAAAATACAGCGAACACCAACAAAATAAAATAAAATAGTTTCGCACTCATCACACTCTCTTATATCACAAAGCCACATCACAGTGCCCTCCAATATCACACGGCGTAAATTAAACCTACACGTGTGTGCGGCTATCAGTCTTATCACCCCTCACCCGTGCACAACCTGCTCCCCCTCTCGTAAAAACCGATTTTCTTTGCGGACAGCGCAAAGAACGGTGAACTGACACATCTTCCCCTTTCTCTGCGTATCATGAAGCCCTCAAAAATTTCCCGTTCTGTTTGCGGGGAAGACCTGTACAGGATGCGCGTCGGCAAGGAATCTGGAGTTTTCGCCATTAACATTCAAACATAATCATCATCAAGAAATCTGGAGTGCAATCCTGCATAAACTGAGAAGGATTGTTCTGCTGCAAATCAGTTCTGCTGCATAAACTGAGTTGAAGTTCTAGCGCGTGTTTCGTCTCCTCTTTACCGTTGTCTCTGTTTAAAGGGACCCTGCAACACTTCCGATAAGCGATTTGAGCCTTTCCTTCGCGTCTGGAACCACTGCGAACGCTATAGTTATCGCCAGCACGGAGCGGCACTGCGTGATTTGCTCGCCGCACCAGATACGCCTTCCATTTCTGCTTGGTTTCTGTGGGTTTTTTTTTTTTTTTAAGTTGCTATCGAAAAGCGTTCATTGCTGAAACTGAAGGAAAACCGGCGAACAGCCGCTATATGGCCTTAGTGACGTAATTCGAGCCGTCGAAGAACGTCAAGACCGGGAAAGAGAGATAGATCTTTTGAGCGAATTTCCAAGTTATCTGATGGGCATAGAGCCGTAATTTTTGGCTGAGGCACTTTTCGACCCCCTAATCTAAGTGCTGGGTGCGTTGGGTGGCTACGTTCTGCAAGCATTTAAGATTTGAAAGAAAGTTGAAAAAAGTGTTGCAGGGTCCCTTTAATGTTCGCTACTACGATGAATTCCTTAGGGTTAGGGAATGCGTGCCGCGTGACAAATGAACGTGACGACACATGAGTACGAAAGGTGCACCTCAGCCGCACATAATTCTGAATCTGGGGAAGCTGTGGGGCGTGTCACCAGTCTGCCTGTTGAAATATTTCGCGCCAAAAGACGGGGGAAAGGAAGCGAAAAAAGAGACGCAAATACGATTTAGCTGTAAAGGAGTCGTTGATAAGCGCCGACAGGCTTTCGCCTTCAAAGCACGTAAGCAGGCTTAAGTGCCCCCGAGGATTTTTTTTGTTTTCTTCTCAGCCACCCTCGGTCTTCCTCCCTTTATTTCTTTCATTTCGATCTCTGTGTCTCAGGTTACAACATCCTTGCTGCTTTCTTATTAAAAGGCACAGTGAAGACAGTCGTAAACAGTGTCTGGTGACTTTGTCAGGTCGAATTCAGCGCGTTATAAATTTTTCTCAATACACGAGCATTTGTTTATTGGACAATTTCGTTTCAAACTGTTGTTTCCCGTGTGTCATTCTATGCGCCGATCGGCTGACATCAACTGTGATGACAAATGCTCAGGCAACCAGGGCACATCTAAGAGATTTCAAGAACTTTTGTTCGATGTGAACGGCTCGTTAATAAGATAGAGCGAACACAGTCTACACTAAAAACGTCTTATGATAGGTCAACGCCAAACTGTTTAAGATGGACATTGCATAAGAACCCTTTAGTACCCCTTGGGGCGTCACTGCGGCATGATTTGTGAAGCTACCGCGAAAGATGCCTGCTGTTGTGTTGTTGTTGTTGTTCTTGTATTTTTTTTCCTAACTTGGACATCAATAAGGAAATGATTCCATGAGTGTAACGAACAACGCAGCCACAAATGATAGAGATCAATAATAATTTCAGTGCCTCCTTGATAGACTAACGTGTCACCTGACTGCCATGAAGGCATGCGGCTGTGTTCGTGCATACCCTAACGTCGTCCCGTCAATACGCCTGATCGCCGCAATGTTGATGAGCGTTGAGTAAGCTGCTGGGATTGATATTTCACGGTTGGCGCAGTTCCTATCCACAAACTATATATACCTTTTCAGGGAAAAAAACCAGTGAAAACACGCTACACAAGACGAGAGGCAAGACAAGGACAGTCACTTGACTGTCCTTGTCTTGCTTCTCCTCTTGTGTAGCGTGTTTTTCACTGGTTTTTTTCCCTGAACATGACTACACACAGGCCCAGATTCCGTTATATTCCGTTATTCCGTTATATGCACCTGTCGAAGCCACTTTTGTTACCTTATGCACGTTAGCCAGACATTAACTAGTACTCGACGGGTTGTTACCCCAGTCTGACGACCGCGTTGCTATGTGTTGTCTGCATCCTATCGTACACCTATCTGCATCCTTACAGCGTGGCATAGATGCATCGGCAAGTGTACGAGGAACTGAACAGAGCGTATTCAGTTCCTCACACACTTGCCAAAGGGGGGGGAGGGTAGGGGAGCTGAACTCTGACGCGTGAAAAGGGTCTGTACCAAACAGGGAACGACGCGCAAAGCCCTTTTCATTGTCTCTGTGGCGCATGCAGTCCACCTGGGGCCCAGCCGCGCACGTATACACACAGTATCGCCGACCCGCAT
Source organism: Haemaphysalis longicornis (assembly GCF_048455015.1). NCBI lineage: Eukaryota > Metazoa > Arthropoda > Arachnida > Ixodida > Ixodidae > Haemaphysalis > Haemaphysalis longicornis. Next base: position 245,775,475 of record NW_027526295.1, on the reverse strand, counting down.
CTGTCGTTCCGGTACTCTTCGTTCGGCAACCTTGAGTCGCAGCGTTCCGACCGACTGATGCTCACCGAGGAGGCTTCTTCAAGATGCGGATGAGTGCCGACCGACGGCGTCGCGCGCTGCCAGCGACGCCAGGCTCCGCTTTCCCTCCGAAGAAACATGCGCTCCCACAAATGGCCGAGGCGTGAGAACGCCCGCTTGAGCATTTTTGCCACCGTCGGACGCCGCGGGCGTGACCGCCCCCCTAACGGTCGCGCTCGATCGTCATGGCCCCCACCGTGAAGCGCGTATAGCTGCTTCTCAGCGGCAGAGGTGATGCAAATGCGATGCACCTTATCGCAGCCGCGAACACCGAGCGGTACTGCAAAACAATAAATGCGACACACTTCTGTTTCGGCTTGGCCACATTGACTGAGAACAGAACAAAGGCCGAAATCAATGCGTGAGACGTACGCCGCGCAGCGTCGTGTACGTTAACGGCGTGCACTGTAACGGGAAATGCGTGAGAAAATATGGCCGCCTATTCGGTTGCAGTCGACCGAGCTGCTCACGGTCGACCCGATGCGTTCAGATGTTCCTGGCTTAACGGCAGAGAGTGGACTGACGCACATAAGAGCCGCTGTTTTCGTAATTCCAGCATGCGGCCCTTCTGAACGTTGTCGCTTCGACGCGTTGAACTGGTTTCATCGGCACGCATCAGCGGTAGTGGCAGGTCGAGCCGTAGTTTCTTGCCGATTTGCGACATAGTCACATGGACGCCGCTGTGTCCGAAGTACATGGTTTCTCGGTGTAGGACGACCTATCGTCAACTGAGGCTCCAATCACAGGTGACTGCTGAGGAGAGAGAGAGAGAGAGAGAGAGAGAGAGAGAGAGAGAGAGAGAGAGAGAGAGAGAGAGAGAGAGAGAGAGAGAGAGAGAGAGAGAGAGAGAGAGAGAGAGAGAGAGAGAGAGAGAGAGAGAGAGAGAGAGAGAGAGAGAGAGAGAGAGAGAGAGAGAGAGAGAAACAAACGGAAAGGCCGAGAGGTTATCCAGGCTTAGAGCCCGGATTGCTACTCGACACTAAGGAAGGGGTGGGCAGGGGATGAAAGAGAGGGCAGGCAAAAAAGTGGGGAAAAGTGCAGGGCTGCGCACACACTTTAGTCCCTTTGCGGGCACTATAGTCTTTCAGCTAAGCCTGTTTCCTTCATAAAATGCAAAAGGGCTTTTGTTGCCTTCTGCAAAGTGGATTGTAGGGGTCGGTGTCCTAGAATAGTTTCTAGTGTGAACGGTTGATTGTCCAATCGGTTGAGCTCGGCGGAAAAAACACGCCTTCCTGATGAATACTACGGGCAACGACAAAGCACATGTTCGATTGTCTCTTCAACATCGCAGGTGTCGCACTGGCTACTGGCCATCCCGACGAAATAAGAGTAAGCTTTTGTGAAAGCCACTCCCAACCACAGTCTACAAAGTAAAGTAGACTGTGATCGAGACAGCCCACACGGAAGACGGCGCTGGAGTAGAGGGTCCGGGTTGTGGAGGCGCGGATGCACAAAGTCCGGTGTATTCCATTGAGTAATGTAGGTCCTGCGCGCTAACTGACGAAGCAGCCTAGCAGCATCACTCCTTGAAAGCGGAAGCAAGATGGTCCTTTCATTTTCATGGCCTGTCCGGGCAGCTGCATCAGCCGAAACATTGCCGGTAATTCCACAGTGACTTGGCAGCCACTGAAATACAATATTATGGCCCTTTATGACAGCCTGGTGAAATATTTCTCAAATTTCTGTCACCAGTTAGTGCAAAGGACCGTGGCGCATGCAGGGTTGCTTGCAAGCTTTGCAGGGCACCTTTGGAGTCAGTAAAAATAGACCATTTTTGGGGAGAAGCTTCCATAATGTATTGAAGAGCTTCACGGATGGCTGCAAGTTCAGTAGCCGTCGAGCTCGTGACATTGGCGACACGGAATCGAATTTGGATTGATTTGGATTGGACCTGCCGAGCTCGAAGCCGTCACAGAGCCATCTGTGTATACGTGCCTCCGGTCATTGTGTTGTTCGTGCAGTAACTGCATATAAAACTGTCTGAGAGCCAGTGGTGGCAAGTCGGCCTTCTTTCCAATGCCCGGAACATGCAGACGAATCTCGGGGTTGCCAGGCACCACAACGGGGAGAATGGTGTGACCGCAGGCGTGTAACTTGATGGTACTTCAGCCTTGTGCGCTGCGACAATGGCTGCAAATGAAGAGCGTGGACGACTTCGAGGAAGCTGCGCAAGTTGGTGGCATGGTAGCCTCGTGAAGAGCCTGATGTGTAGGCGTAGCGTCTCAGTGGTCATATAAGTTCTTATAGGATGGTCTTGAGCAATGTATATTGTTCCCACTATTGACGCACATCGTGGCAAACCAAGACAGGTGCGGAGAGCCTGCACTTGGATTTCCTGGATCGCCCGAAGGTTAGTGGAGCATGTACTGAATATTGCTGGCAAGCTGTAACGCAAAACTCCCAGGAAAAGCGCCTGGTACAGCTGCAGCATTCCTCTGACCGACGTGCCCCACGTCTTTCGAGCGAGAAATCTGAAAATGTGGGCCATGGCGGTGAGTTTCTTCTTTAAGAAAGACACATGTGTGCTCCATGACATGTCCCTGTCGATGACCACGCCAAGAAGTTTGTGATTTCTAGAGTAAGGTATCGACTTTCCATTGATGGTGATGGGATATCGGGACATGTATTTGCGGGTAAATGCAACCACCGCGCACTTGTCACTAGAAATGCTCAGTCCTTGCTTTTGGAGGTATGTTGTCGTCACATTGGCTGCTTTTTGAAGTCATGCTCGCAGCTGAGGTCGATTGACACCCGATGCCAACAGGCAGACGTCATCGACGTAAATGGGTACACAGACAGTCTTCGGTAAAACGTGTGCGAGCCCGATTATAGCGATGTTGAAAAGGGTTGGGCTTAGCACCCCACCTTAAGGAACACCGCGTTGAATGGTGTGCTGCGATGTTGGGCCGTCTTCTGTCATTACAAAGAATGATCTTCCGGACAAGAAGCTGCGTATCCATTCGTAAATTCGGCCACCGAGTCCAAAGTGTTGAAGGGCGTCTAGCACAGCCTCGTGAAACACATTATCATAGGCCCCCTTGACGTGAAGCGAGAGGGGTGTGAGAGACGTTTGCGGCTTTTTTTCGTGCCGTACAAACGTGACTAAATCTCCCACACAGCCAATAGAAGAACGCCCTCGTCGAAAACCAGCCATAGCCTCCGGATATGCATTGTGGTATTCGAGGTACCACTGGAGCTGCGTGAGGATCATTCTTTCCATGACCCTACCAAGGCAGCTTGCCAGGGCGATAGGACGGTACGACGCCAGGTCAAAAGGAGATTAGCCAGGCTTTAGCAACGGAACGAGACGGCTTGTTTTCCAATTTGGGGGTACGCCACCATCTGTCCATGTCTGATTAAATAGATCTAGAAGCGTTTGTCGAGCTCCAGGGCCAAGGTGGCATAAGGTGGAGTGCGTTACTCCATCATGACCCGGTGAAGAACAACGCCTGCAGGATACCAGGGCTGCCTCTAATTTTTCCATTGAAAAGAGGACGACCATATGTTCATCACGGGAATTAGGGGCTTGGCTGTTCCTCGAAGATCCAACGTTATCGGTTGTAGCAGCAACCCTCACGCAGAAATCCTTCGCAACTTGCAACTCCCGACGGTTTTCATGGAGTGCCAATGCCTTGAACGGGCATCGCTGCTGCACAGGCGTTGGCAGTACGCGCACTGTTCTCCATACAGAGGACAGAGGCTTTCGAGGGTTGAGGGACTCACAAAACGATTTCCACCTGTGTGACTGAGCCTGTGCGATGCGCCGCTGTATTTTCTTCTGTGTGCGTCTGGCAGCCCTTACGTCGTGCACGGATTTTGTACGCCTGTAGCGTCGCTCGGCGCACAGTCTAATTGCACGCAGGCCCTTCAAGTTCGATGTCAAAATCCGTGACTCTTGCAGGTAACGAGGTATATCTCCTGGATGATTGGGTTGCATTACTGATAGCAACCTCTAGGCTTGTTGAAAGCCCATCTCGGCAGGCGTCCTCCCTCAGGGATTCGAATTTCGCCCAGTGAATATAAGTGGTCACAGTGGGCGAGAAGGAGTGATGTAATCCCATAATCTTGACGTATGTCGGTATATGGTCGCTGCCGTGAGTTTCAATATCAGTAAACCAGCGTAGACGGCCAGCCAAACGCGTCGAAGCCAAGGTAAGATCGAGAGAGCTCCCGTAGGATGTGCCACGGAGAAATGTAGGGCTGCCATCATATAGTATGCAAATAGGCCACACTTAGACGCCAACGATGCGATTCTTCGTCCCCTGTGGTTCATCTTGGAGCTTCCCCAGAGTGGGTGGTGGGCACTGAAATCTCCGGTGATGATCCAAGGGCCGGATGTTGCTCTGAAGATATGCTCTAATCTCTGGCCGTCAATATTAGCTGATGGGGAAATGTACGCACCAAGAAGCGTGAAGGAGAGCTTCTGTTTCTTTACAGTTAGGCACACATATTGGTTGGTGTCATGCGGCCGTAATGAGTGCACTGTATAGGTGCGTTCTCGGCGGACGAATACCATTACTTTACTGCGTTTACCACTGGTAGAGGATTCGATGCTTTGATAGCCGGACAGTCTAATTGGAGTGGGTAGGTTTTGTTCACATATCACAATAATCGGGAAGAGATTTGTAAGCACAAACTACCGAAAATCAGAACTTCGAGGTTTCAGACTTCTGGCATTCCACTAAAAAATGGAAGCTTCATGTATTTCCTGTCGAAATGATGGAAACACATAGGCCATAATGTCACTCGAGGCTAGCTAGTAGGGGATCCAAGGTGTCCAGAACTTCCATTGCATACGAGGCAGTTGGTGTTTTCAGAGTATTAAGAAGCTTGCGGGTGGCGTTGATGAGCGCCCTCAGCATTGCAATGACTTGCATACCTTCTTTCTTCGAAGAGGCATTCGGAGTCTGGTGAGGCTCAGCATCCTCCTGTCAAGGCTCCGCAGGTGACAGAGATGGCAGCCTGGGCCAATCCTCCACCGGTGGGGACGACTCTCCAGTTTTGTTGGCTTTCCCAGTTGAAGCTGTGGCCAAGCAGCTAGTTGGCTCCGCTGGTGGTGGCGATGCAGGTGGAGGTAGCGACTGGGGCGGTGGTGGAGGCAGTGCTTCTGACGCTGGGGGTCCTCCCGTGAGAGGTCATCTCATGGCCGTCCTTTCTCACGGCAGCGCTCGATGACCTACGCCGCCGCGTTCGTCTGCGTCGTCGAAATTTCGCTGATGCGTCTTTATGTGACGAGTGGTCTTTTACCATCTGCTTCAGAACCTTCTGTTCCTCTTTTAGGTGAGGGCAGGTCTTCAAGGCCAAGTTGTGACCCCAGACCCCACCATGAGGCAGAGATAATTCGAAGGATAAGAATGGGATGGAGTGCATTCGGCACGCATTCTCAGATAATGAATGGCAGCCTACCATTGTCCCTTAAGAAGAAAGTGTATGAGAGCTGCATCTTACCGGTACTCACCTACGGGCAGAAACTTGGAGGCTCACTAAGAGGGTTAAACTTAAACTGAGGACGACTCAGCGCGCAATGGAGCGGAAGATGATGGGTGTAACATTATGGGACAAGAAGAGAGCGGAGTGGGTCAGGGAACAAACGCGTGTTAAGGACATAGTAGTAGAAATTAAGAAGAAGAAATGGACGTGGGCAGGGCATGTATTGCGAAGGCAAGACAACCGTTGGTTATTAAGGGTAACAGAGTGGATCCCTAGAGAAGGCAAGCGTTGCAGGGGGCGGCAGAAAGTTAGATGGGCAGATGAGATCAATAAGTTTGCGGGGATAAATTGGTCGCAGTTAGCACAGGACCGGGGTAATTGGAGAATAACGGGAGAGGCCTTTGCCCTGCAGTGGGCGTAGATAGGCTGGTGATGATGATGATGAGGTCTTCGAGGAGGCATCGCATGCACCTTAACAGTTGGCACATTTAAAGACATCTACGGTGCAATCTTTGGCATCGTGGGGCCCTGAACATTTGGAGCATACAGTGGCGCGTCCACAGACACTGCTTACATGGCCGATCTTCCGGCGTTTGTGGCACTGTAATAGTTTCGGCATGAAAGGTCGAACTGCGTGCGGAAGGTGGCCAACTTTCACGTGTGCCGGGATGCAGCCAACTTGAAAAATAAGCTTAACGCAGCGTGATTTTCCCAGGCGAGTGACCTGCTTGGTGGTCGTGCCTTCCGACGCCGGTTTAATGAGAATAGGTAAGCCGGCATCTGGAATGGACACGTCGACATCATAGACGACGTCCACGGAAGCGCCCTGGCCTGCAGATGTGTAGGCTCGAACTTTCATTTCTCCCAGCACCGTCAGTTGATGTAACGTTTCAACTGCAACTGGATTCTCGACGTCTATGGCCAAAATATTCTTTTGTGTGTTTATTCTGACCTCCCTAATTTTCCCCGGCAGAATAGCTTCCAAGGAAACAGAAATATCTTGCCGATTGAGCATCGTGAGGTTGTCGTTCGGGGACTCGGGCATGAGCAAGACGGTATAAACAGGGGCCTTGCCGGGTATAGTAACCGTCTATGCGCTCGACGTTGATGCTCCAGTCGACCGTGAAGCCGCTGCGGGCAGCCTTCTTTTCGCCTTCTTTTCGAGAACCAACTCATAGTCGTCGTCAGTGCGGTCATCGCTGGGTGCAGAATACAGCTCGGTGTCCTCGGAGCCCGCCTCACTCGGGAGGCAGATTCGCTTCCTTGGCGTGGCACTATCCGACGGCGGGTTACCTGGCGGAGTGTCCGCAGGCTCCACTTCCATCATTTCCGCTACAAGGGAGCGGCGTCCCGGCAAGATAAACGCTAAAAAACGCAAAAAATTAGAAGTCCGACAGAGCAGCGATCCGCTGAGAAGCACTTCGTCGTCGAGCTTTGTGATATTCTACACCCGGGATTCTATGGTGAGCTTCGTTTCGAAGGTATGGATCTTTTCGGGAGTGCTTACTGCATGCACAGCGTAAAATCCGGAGGTGGGACCCCTTAACATAGTCATGAAAGGTTCGCGCTTTCAGGAAGAAAAAAACAACTACCAGAAAGTTGACCGTACTCTGAGAAAGGTTTCGATGAAAGGCGAAAATGACTCTTTTCGCTGAGCAAGACCATACGGCAAGCAGAGACGCGAGAAAGCAAGAAAACAAACCAGCAAGCGAACGAACGACAGACCGGCATGGTTGAGGGCGCCTGGGCCATTGACAGGATGCTTCAAGCCGCAGCAAGCAATAACAAAGCCAGCAATTAGGCGGGAAGGTGGGTGCGCGAAAACGCGCTTCGTGGCACTCGAGCAATGTGGCAGTGGAGAAAACCTGCCTGTCTCAAGCTCGTTATCCGCGTGACGACGTCGAGGTCAGCCGCTGCTTTGACAACGCGTACACTGGTTCACCTTGCGGCCGGCATCCCTGTCACGTGACGGCCAGCTCCTAGTCGAATTCTCGGCCAATCCTACACATGAGTGTGCACCGTAGCCCCATCAGGAGAGAGAGAGAGAGAGAGAGAGAGAGAGAGGAGAGAGAGAGAGAGAGAGAGAGAGAGAGAGAGAGAGAGAGAGAGAGAGAGAGAGAGAGAGAGAGAGAGAGAGAGAGAGAGAGAGAGAGAGAGAAGTACCGTCGAACCTGGATATAACGAAGTCGAAAAATTCAAAATTTTTCGTTACATGCAGACTTTCGTTACATTCAGGTTTTGAGTTACGGCTGGCGTGAATGAAATAGAAAAGAAATTAAAAGGCTAGACATCAGTGATGGAGAACTCATCTTAAACGGATTGGTTCCACAGTGAAAAACTGTGATTTGCGCCGGCTGCGTTCCCAAGTTAGTCATTACACGGCACTCCGAAGAAGCAAGGTCACTTTACCCCGTATTAATAAGCGTAACTTAAGTTTCATTTTTGACTTTCGTCACTTCTCGGTGCCTTAACCCGTTTCGAGGACTAAATGTATGCTGAAAGGGCGTCTTTTCGCGAACTTGACGGTCTTTTCCGCACTCAAAATTGGTAAGAGAAGAGGGTGCTAGCTGGGATACTGTACCGGGCGGCGATGTTCTTCTTTCTCGCCGACGGAGACGGCATTTAAAATCGTGAGCTTGTCTTTAAAAGACAAAAGTTTTCGTTTTCTGTCTGCGGAACTCATCCCCAATTAACCGACACTACAGAGGTCAGTGGAGACGCGCGACTACACGCCGACAGGCAGGCTTAGCACCTACGTGGACACCCCTTTGAGATTGGAAATGCACGGTGGTCTGCGGTGCGCGCGAAGTTCGTGAAATTAGTGAATTTCTCCTTTCGATGTTTCATAAGAAGTGCAAAAAACAATGAATCATCAGCGTAGCAAATTCCTTACACCAAGGTTAACTGTCGCAATGCCTTCGTTACATAGAGGTCGCAAACACACGGGTTTCAATGGGGCTGGCAATGGGGAATTGAAAAACTTCGTTAAATCCACGAATAGGAATTCATTACATAGAGGTTCTTTACGTCCAGGTTTAACTGTAGCAATAGAACTTTATATATTGGAGAGGGAGAACCACTGGTAATGACGGCTAAAAAGGGACGGAAAATGCATGGAGTTGCAGAATAAGGAATGGACTTATTGAAACAATAGGGGAAGGGGTAAGGGAGGAAAACCTGGGCCTGGCCAATTTTTCTTACAATCCTTATTTATCTAGACCCCTTGTGCCGTTGCCATCAATGAATGTCGAGTTGAGGAAAAACGTGGGTGGGGGATAGCCAAGAAGCCGATATCTCTCCAAACTTGTTTAGGTCCTGTCTGGAGGGGTTGATAAGGAAGCCTTGATCGAAGAAGTCATGGATGGTGTCAGTGAATGAAGAATACTTGAGGCTTGCAGGTGACATAATCTTGACCCTGAATCAGGAGAATAGCTGAAAAAAATGCTTCAGAGTGGCACTCAAGGGGTTCCGTAGTAGGATTAAAGATGGATATAAAGAAATCAACAGTAAAGTAAAACCGGCACGAAGAAAGTTTCAACTTAAGCCTCGGAAAAATGGTTGAGGAGGTGATTAAATATAACTACCATGGACAAATTGACAGTGCTTATCTCAAACACGAAAAATAAATCTAGAGTAGAATTAGTATGGGCGGGGGGTATTCGGCAAGCACGCTCAAACAAGAAGCAGTATACGTTACTATCACTGAAAAGATTGCTGTACGACCAATGCCTACTGGTGATGATGGCTTATGGGGCAGAAACATGGGAGTTTAGTAAATCGCTTGAAGGAAAACTTTGATCAGCTCAACCAGCAACCGAAAAAAAAAAAAAAGGTGAGATATAGGAGCAACGCCTAGGAATAGGAAACGAATGTCTAAGATTTCGGAACGAGTTGCGGTAGAAGGCATCGCAACTCAAATTAAGAAGCTGGGCATACAATACGGAAAATCGACAGCCGGTAGACCACCAGTGTGACGAAGCTTCTATTGAGACACGGGAGTACAGGTAAGAGAGGACCGCTAACAAGATGGAAGGATCAAATAAGGAAATTCGGGGGCAGAGAATGGGCTTGGGCATCGCAAGACAGGAGCAGCAGGAGAATATGGGAAAGCCTTCGTCCTGGAGAGGGCACAAATACGACGTCAACGAAGATGACGGGTGGTGAATAAATCAAATGTTTAAATGAACCACTTTATTTCTCCTGTCAATCCATAAATCACGTAATTTCAATCAACCGGCAATTTAATTTATAGAAAGCTTAACCCGAACCTAGAATTTGCAGCTACCCTGTGCGGTCATCGTTGAGAGTAGCATCATCGCTGAAAATGTCCACTCACGCACGCTCAAAAGGTTGGAGACCGGTCGGTACCGTTAAAGGCGTTTTATGCCTAACACGTACATGGACAATTTAACCTCTACGGCAGTAGTGGCTCCTCACCTAACTTAAATGTTAATTTTTGGGTGGTTCGGTTCCCGGCCGCGGCGGCCGCTTTTCCGATGGCGGCGAAAAGCAAAAAAACCCCCGTCTGTACGAGATTTCGGCTCACGTTAAAGATCCCCAGGCGGTCAAAATTAATCCAGAGCCCTCCAATACGGCGCGCCTCATCGCCTGCGTTGCGTCGTAGCGTTAAATTCTAAAATCAATCAAATCAATCAATCAATTTTGGGGTGGAATCCCAAAAGTAACGCACCAGCTTTATATGTTGTACGCCTTTCTCAAGGCGTACAACAACATTCGACTGCAATCAGATAGTGGTACAGTGTGCGAACGCTTTCGTGTTGATATTTGAGATACCATAACAGAGAACCTCGATGAAATCAATTTCCGCCACAGTTATGTAACTTGCGCTGAAGCTTTTCACATACCGCATTCACCTACAATAACTCCTAGACGTGCAATCGCGCGTGTTCAAATTCCTCTCCTGTTTTTCTCATAAGCGCACGCTGGAAATCGGCGCACAGGAATTCCGGTTTCCGTCCCTAGGCGAGACAATTTACGCCTTCTATTGGATGTTCCTCTCTTGGTAATGTTAAAAAAACTGTGGTTGATTCCTCTGTCATAGGAATCAGTAAAAGACCTAAGTGAAATGTGCTGCGAAATCTGCAGCTGAGCATGATTTGCGGGTCGGCGTCTATCTTATGTGTGCTTGGCGAGCGACGTCCTAGTGGAGGGCCGCTTCAGCAAAGGTGCACTGGCGTCATTTCCGTGACAGATATGATGTCAGTGAAATCTTGGAGTATCGCTGCATAAAATACTTACGTGTTAAAATATAAAACCCGAAAACGAACAACCCTAAGAATAACATACTGTTTAGTGCTAAAGGTTGCTTCCCCGCAAGAAGACACTGTGTGCAGGGGTGCACCCTTTACAGGCCTCTTACTTCGTTGAACTGGCGTCACTTCCGTGACGGATATGACGTCAGCGAAATCTTCGTGTGTCCGGGAAAAAAAACACTTTCGCGTTAAAAATGCATACATCTCCCGCGGCGTCTGGGCGACAGCGTCGTACGCGTCGCCGAGCTCGGCGGTGGCCCGCTCCTTTACGGCACCGTATCTTGCATCGCGCGCGGTCAACTCGCGCTGATAAGATTTACGGCCCGCACGATGGCGAGAGGCAGCAGTGCGTCCGGCACGTGCTCGCGACGCGCGGTGATCGCGCATCCTCCGCCGTTGCTTCGGTCTGTCGGGGGGCTGTTGTCGCGGCGCGCGTCCTTGGCCCGGGCGTCATCGCGGGCGCTCCCTCATCAGCGCCCATTTCCCGCTGTGTTCGCGCGCTGCACGCCGACATGCCCCCACTTCATGCAAATCAGCCGCCGCGCGGCCCACGAAAAAGAAATGCAGCGAAGAGCGCGCCCCCGACCTCTTGCGCTGGGGCGCAGACGCCATCGGGCGAGCGGGGGAAGGTGCGCGTTGACAGCGCGACCTATGTGCGCGAGGCGGGCTCGATTGTTTCGCGCGCCGCGCTGCGCTCCTCTGCGAACGTCTCAAAGGCGCAAATGAGCGTACACCTCGCGGCGTCGAACAACGGCGCCGCATTCTTTTGAGCGTGGAAGAAATCAAACACCTTTTCACGCAGTGTACGTGTTTGCTCTCTGGCAGGGGGAGTTCTATACGGTGAATGAAGCTCGGAGACGTGTATTCTGCTTGACAATTGTTCGGTTTGAGTGGCTGCGAAAAAAAAAAATAACAGTAAAAGATGAAGCTTGCACTAGTGGTGCAAGGCTGGAGAAACCGCGGTGCTGGCGGCCCCTCTCCCTTTGTCGGAAACCCCGATGTTGCACTTCGCATGGATTTCTGAACTTGCCGCTCAGAGTTCTCCATGACTGGCAATGGAGCGCGTTAACACGAGCTAGAACCCTCGGCAACCAGCTTCACGAACCCGGCATCTGTGCTCCCCACTTCAAGCGCGAACGCACGTGAACTGGCGAGGAGAACAGCACGCGAGATATCACGCCACGAACGCTGGACAGAGTGTTCTCGAAGGTCGAGTTGGCCGACGCCGGGCGCTCCTCAAGTGGCGAAAGCCCACACGCAAGCCTGGAAGACGCCGGAAGCTCCTCACGAGACGCACGCTCACGCGCGCTCAGTGTTTTCTGTTGGTATTTTTTTTCTGGTAAGGCTCGACGGCTGAACTATAAACAGATCTGCCGTTAAAAAATGAAGGAATCTTACACTAACGCGTAAAACTTAAAGGTAGCGAAGCTGTACGCAGTCTTCACGATCATCACGACAGTTTAAGTCCAAGCCTCCACGATTGCACCTGATTTGCTCCTTCACTGCCGCAACGATCTTTACTCCGTCATTGTTGCTAAAAGTGTGGGCTTCTTTCATTTTTTTTGGAAGTGATAATCATTGGACATCACCTGGAGTCACGTACGCTATTATGTGTCTTTCTTGTTCCGAGCAATTTTCGCCACGATTACGGAGTAGAGAGAGAGAATCAACTTTACTGAGCTCTAAAATTCGATGGTGCGCGCAGGCACCAGACGGGGTACACTGGAGTTCCTTTCCTTAGACAAAATCTCTAAGTGGATATGCTCATTTTGGCCACTCCTGGCCAATCTCCCTAAGTGGGTATGCTCGGAATTTTCTTGGTATTTTTAACTGCGGACCCGAAAAATTACGATTTGCTAAAGAGCTTCGCTGTTAAAAAATCATTTAGTTTGTGTAGTTTTAAGGTTTAAACTTAACGCTCAACTTTAGCTGCGAAGCGGCATTCTACTTAAAGGGAAGGTGAAGCGGTTTTAGAATTAAAAGAAAAGTTGACTAGCAGCAAGTACACATTGAATAGTTCATGTGTACAAAATATTTTCGCAATACATGTAATAGAAGCGGCGCAATGAGCAAACAAAAATGGCCCGATGCCCCGCCCCCATCTCGCCGCGCGATGCCGGAAGACCGAAGAGCGCGGGCGAAAACCGGCTGAAAAACGTCATACCTGGACTTCCGGCCGGATCGGCCGCCTCGGCCATGCTCTTTTCGCCGTGTTTCCTTGTGAATGATACTTGTTGTTGTTGTGGTTGATAGCACTCATTTGTACAATTTTCGTGTTCAAAAAGTATGCACGAACGCCAAACGAGGCATACGTTATCATGCCGTATTCCTAAGCAGAATAATGCCACGCCGGGATGCTTGATAACATACGGAAGCGACAGCCGAGGATTCTAGCCACCTTAGCCGAGGTGCTGTATTTTATGACAGAGAATATACTACACTACGTTAAATACTTTGTAAACCGCTCGAATGCGTTTTTTTTTTTTTTTGATGCGACGGACGTGAATGTTCACATTAGATTCTAGATTGAGGAAGGATGGGAAATACTGCTGTACTTTGGCCGGGGATGCTTCGTTCCATTCCAGAAACCAAGTCACATTTGTTGAGGAAATACTTGTTTCGTTAAACGCGTCGGTTTTCTTTCCCTATGGGCTCAGGACAGTGTTCAAAAAAACAATTTTTTGGCGAAACTAAAACAAGGGGCCAATCCTGACAGAAGTTCTCTCCCGGATAAGAGGTAAACAGTATTCCTACAAAGTAAAAGAACCAAGACAACCAGATTACTTATTTTGCAAGTATACATGTCACGAGAAGGAGATGTTTGTCTGGAATTAAAAAAAAAAAAAAAACACCACTCCGAACCACCACCGTGCCATAATTTGTGTTGACTGCGGGGGCCTAATTTTTTGCCCAAGATTCCGTGTGGCTGCATATTATAACCTGGCAAGCACTTGTTGTCACTGAACCTCAAGTGTGCTCCAGTGATAGTCGGTGATATATATAATGATGATACTTAAAAATAAAAAATTAGGAGCGAAGAGTAAATATACGGCCTCTGTTCGACTAGCGCGGTAAATGCTTAAATCTAGAAATGCTGAAACAGGCCAACGATTCATTATCACAAACGTTTGGTGATTGTTACCTAAAGTAACGTAACTACAACGTAACTGCCTTGCCCGACTGGTCTGTTAATTATAACGAGGTGGCCGTAATATTGTAGCAGAATGCGCAACGCACAAGCGAAAATCAAGCCCTACTACAGCCAATAATGCTGAGCAGGCACTAGTATGCTGCAGTGTTTTCAAAATAAATGCATGCGAAGCAGTAAGACTGGTAAGACGCCACTCATCGAAGTGCAGCTAGCAATCGCGCGGAGGCACCGTAGCGCCGCTGCCGATAAGGTCCCTAAAATCTTAGCTGCCGAAACTGCGCGCGCGTGTGGGTCTGTGTACGGGGATGAGTAACGGGGCTGGGGTGGGCGACAACGAACAAAGGAAATGCGGAAGCAGAGTCTGCTTGTTGGTTTATGCGTGTACCGGCAAGATGTGTGGATGTGTCTCGCATATACGTTTACAGCGCATGAACGCTATTTTTCGCGCAGTGCACGTACGTGCTTTTCGCTGGTAGATTGTTTATAAAACGGCCATTAATCTTCGGCATAAATGGTTTTGTGTATAATAAGAAACAGTTAAGGCAGTACCTAATATTAACATAAGGTATAAAATCCCCCTATGCTGGTTGCCTAATTCAAAAATATTTTGATGGAACCCACTGGTCGACGTCACAGTCACTGCTTTGGGGTTCTCTGTCGTGTAAAGCAAATTTAAGCTCCAAGATAATTGAACCAACAGCACGGGAAATTATAAAACAAACTTCCAGTCATGTGCGAAAATTAAACTGCAAGCTAAATTGCCGCAAAGGCAACCGTGCGATCGTTCGCAATGCTTCCGACAACCCGCGCGGCCGAAGGGTGTCCGCCTTTGACGTCATGACGGGCGCAACCAATCAGGGGCGTCAAAAGACGAAAAGCGCGCGTCTTTCAAACGGGGCCGCGCTTTTTGCAAGATAAATGCCACTTGGACTCATGTACGATAAATTTCAATGTGATATTCGGAATCAGCGCGCAAGAAACTATATAACTGTTAATCTAACTCAAATTTTTTGGAAAGCGCTTCAGCTTCCCTTTAATGTGCAGGTTGAATTCTCAGCGAATTTTCATTGAAGTGACTATTTCTGAACAGAGAAACGCTAAATTGCCCCGGAAGTGCACTTCGGGCAATCTTACAAGATGCAGTGGAGCTTGTGAGTTGTACGCGGGTGGAATGCAGACGCGATGGCAAATTTGTAGCAAATGCGAGAGCAACAGGGGCTCAGGAAGTGAGAGGGGGTACATGGGTGAATCGTTTAGCCTCATCTAGCATTATGATCAAGGTGCTCATCTCCACTCGATTGGGAATACTCCACACCCACCATGGAAATAAATTACGATACAACTAGTGTTATAGACTCTACGGCACGATGCCGCCGAGCGTTGTCAGCCCCCATTATACAGGTACGATAGAATGACTAGGGGAAGATAACACTTCTGGTTCAGTATTGCAGCGGCCCCGAATCCCATATATGTAACAGCCAACCACAAGAATCGGGGGAAGGCGCCGGGCAGTGGACACCGCAAAGGAGCCCAGAAGGTGCAGGCACCAGCACCAACGCACCGTTTCGATCTTCTCCAGTTCAGTTTTATCTTTGAATTGGCAAAAAAGAGAGAGATGGAGATGGTGGTGTGCTTGCTGTGACGAATTGAGATTTCCGTTTCCCGAGTCCGCAAGGCTTCTACGACTCCAACCCGCCGCGATGGCTCAGTGGCTAAGGCGTTGTGCTGCTGAGCACGAGGTCGCGGGTTCGATTCCCGGCCGCTGCGGCCGCTTTTCTGATGGAGATGAAAAGCAAAAACGCCCGTGTGTAGAGATTTCGGCGCACTTCAAAGATCCCCAGGTGTTCAAAATTAATCCGGAGCCCACCACAACGGCGCGCCTCATCGCCTGCGTTGCGTCGGCGCGTTAAACCCCCACACTCAGTCAATCAATCCATGACTCCAAGTCACTCGGCCTGCTGACATGCGTAGCTTGTCCTCATTTCCATGGTTTTAAAGAAGCAGATTTGCATTTATCCTCCTTGGAAGTGACGAAGGCTGAAGACGGTGGTTCAGCGTCCAAACGACCTGTCCACCCAGAATATTTGAAGATGCATCACTCGTGCCGCGTCACAGTTGGGCGAGGAGGGTTGTCTCTTTCAGCGGTTTTCTGCTCTCTGAGAAGCATGGCAAGCTCGCGAAATGTTCCAAGTGAAAGCGGCGGTGGCCTGTCAAGTGCCACCGACAAACGGGGGGATCAGGAGTTGTAACCAAATGGCACGAATGTTTATGCAACTGGCTTTGCTCACGCACTGTCAGTTGTCCTAACTTACACTATGGCTTTACCTATCTTGGCGCAGGAATTTTTAAAAAGCTGTTGTTAAAGACAGTAGTCTCTCTTGGGCTTCCTAAATGCGAAAAGTTTGGTCTGTCTGTCTGTCTGTCTGTCTGTCTGTCTGTCTGTCTGTCTGTCTGTCTGTCTGTCTGTCTGTCTGTCTGTCTGTCTGTCTGTCTGTCTGTCTGTCTGTCTGTCACTCGATTCAACTGCCCGGCTAAAATGCTTGAATCCTTGAACACGAAGCAGATATAGGCAGGCTCGGTCAAAACTAGTACAACTGCTACCACGGCCCACACATGTCCATATATTCAGCGCAAAAGAAACCCCAGGCAGATTTTAGGCAAAATGTAAGTACATAACCGAGAGTATCAACTTTTCTTTTAGTAAGAATACACATTAAAGGGGGTTTTACGGTAGCGAGTGAAAAAAGAACGCGTTTAAAACGGTGGCGAAGAAAGGCAAGATAGAAGCAAACACCCAAGCCATTGATGTTGGCTCGAGCTGTTCCATGCTCAAGAGAAACGAATTGTTCCAGAAAATGGCGCGCCAGCAGGACGAACACGGGAAAATTCAATTGAATTGAGCAAATCTTCATTGCACTCCCCGAGGGAGGAACAAAAGGGCGGGGAAGACAGTGAGGGGTGGGAGGGGTACGGAGGAGAAGGTGTTACGTGGCAAGAACGGCAGAAGATTATCGTCCTTCGACGGCATTCCCAGCGAAGCGTGCAGATATACGTGCAGGTTGAATCGTGTGACAGAGAGAGAGAGATATGGTGGTTCGGGTGAAAAGGAAAGGAAGTGCAATGGGGATATTATTGAGCCCATCTGGGGGCTCACCTGCATACAACCCAGAGCGGGGGGGAGGGGGATGAGGGGGATGAAAGATTAGGGAGGAAAAAGAGGGTGGTAAAAGAGATAGGTAAGCTACAAAACGAAAGAGTAGGGCCTCTGCGCAAAACTAGGTGGAGCAATGATTGACAGACAGATCGAGATTTTAGCTTTCAGGTAGCCCAAGAAAGACAATCAGCTTGAATATACTCTTGTGTTCCTTTTGCCAACGCATGAACTTTTTATAGGCGGCATGAGCTAACAGGCCGGTGTGCACATTCCTTCTGAGCTGCTTTGGCCGCGTGGTTGTCGTGATAAAAACGCGTCTCAATGCGGGGGTCGCTGGACCCAAAACGAAAGAAGGCGCCTCTTTGTGCGCGCAGACGTCGCTTGAGACCCACGGGGTGCGCCCTCTGGGCTCGCGTGGGCCCATCTTTCCAGGCGGGAAAGTCGCGATTCTTCTCTGCTGCTCTAACGGGGGCGGCAGCAGCAGTGTATGTATATACTTCTACAGAAGGGCGTTTAGGGCTCCCTCGGAACGGTCGTTCAAGCGCCGCGCCGCGCACCCGGATCAGTGAGGAAAGAGACAGATGGAGGAACGAGACAGCTTTCAGAACGCTTAGCGCTGACTAATGCACGAAAAAAGAGGGACGCCCACCGGTCTTTGTTGAGATGATAGTATGCGCATATGGCTACCGTATTGTCTCTCACTTCTTCGCGGAAGGGGGAATGTGCGCCCTGAAATCGCAACACACTTTATAGCGTTCCTCTATCCTCCTGTTACAATTATATAGCTGATGACAATTGAGGAGTATGGTTCACCTCCCGGCCTCCCCAATACGCCACTCCAACACAAGCGACACGCTGACGCCCTGGAGAGCGGTGCTCTCTATATGTTACTTCGTGCATTGGTGGAGGGTGCCCTTCATTTTGTCCCCGCATAATTAAATGCAGAGCATTTCAGTAACTCACGATGTCACCCGCGTTGACGTCCGTAGTCGTAGTCCGCACCCCTCCCCCTACACTATATAAAAGAAAATACTATCCGGCGCCTGGTTTCGATCCCTCGACCCTGCGGGCGGAACGCAATGTACATGGTGCTCTACCCACTGCGCCACAAAGCCGACACAGAATGGGAGGCTACGAACGCGCCTTATATCCTTGACTCATTCAAACTACGTCAAGAAGCTGCTGATACAACGCATTCACTACCACCAACTCCCTAAACACTAAACGTTAACGCAATACACCCACCCCCTATGCGACGCATTTACTCGAGTCCCCCTCGCGGGGAGATGGGCCCAATTTTTTAGTTGTACAGCGCATTCCATGCAAGAGAGAGACGGAACCAGACGTCTTACCGCAGCGGGTGCCTGATTTATTCAGTGGTCGTGGCTGCGTATAGGCGTTTCCTAGTCAGCACAGCCAAGCGATGCATGGTGCCATATAGGGGCATGTTTGAAGCTATGTCCACGTGCGGCCCTCAATTAATTCGCTCAGAACCGCTTGGCCTCGTAGTGTAGTAGTTCCGCTCCTGCGAAGCGAACATCCTAACCCGGGTTTAAATCCCGTTGCCGCGCTTTTCTTCTTAATTTTCAAGGGTTTGTTATATTTGAATATTAACGTTTGTTATCACGAATGTAAGCTATTTATGAGATCTATCTTTATGCATTATAAATGGGATTTCGGGTATTTTCGTCGCCTTTTGGTCAGTTTCAGCTACAGCTTCTTGTACGTTTTTGCGGGTTTTCCCCTTTGAGGTCGGTTTCGGCTATTTCTGTTGAATATTTTTCTACACGGCGGTTTTCAACCATTGTAGGTCCGTTTTGGCTGTTATTTATCTCAGTTCGGGTGGTTTTGTATGCTTTAGGCACGTTTATGCTGGGATATAACCTCCATAAGCAAGCTCAGGTGACGGCTGGCTGTGCTGACTAGGAAACGCATATACGCGTCGTGCCTACGCTTCTTCAAGACCAGCGTGATGGATAATGATGATGGTGGAGCCCAGGCGATGACGGTGACGGGAGCTGCAGTATATTTCAAATCTGGTACAGGTACCGCCCTCCACTATATTCCCAGGCCTGGAATGCTGCTTGATCCCGTAAGGTATAATATCATTGGACTCCGGGGAGGCTACAATAGACAGGTGCAACCGAACTGGTAGCGTTCCCTGGGACATAAATAGCATTCCCTCACCAAGGCAATATTGGCCTTGGAGCCTTGGATGGAAGCCCCCATATCTGGAGAGGGCTTCGTTCTACAGTGGGCATCAATAGGCTGATGAATGAATGAATGAATGAATGAATGAATGAATGAATGAATGAATGAATTCACTGGAAGGAGTCCACTGGAGTCCACTGAATGCACTGGAGTCCATCCGGCCTCCCACTATACTTAAATCCCGCCCCTAGCTATGGGTCTGAACCATACGAGGGACGGAATTACGTGCGGTGAAAACGTCGAAAAAATCACCTCCAGTCCATTAAGAAGTTTGATAGTGACGTGAGCGCACGAGCGAGGTGGATGGTTGTCTAGAGTAATGCTGTAAAGCTTTCAGAATTTTGCTTCTAAAGGTTACTAGCGAGATTGGGACAAAAGAGTATGTCATGAATAAAGCTTGGTACAGTTTTTTTTTTGTGACGTATGCACGTAGATGTCATACGTTTTTTTGCTGGAACCAGACAGGTGCCGAAGTTTAAAAAAAAAGGGACTATTAAAACAATCCGTTGGTTCATTCATTAACACAAGGGAACTAAATAGAAAAGGCTCAGTTTAGGAGTTGTTTCAAGAACATAGGTGCACCAGGTGATATAACGACCGATTGTAACGTCGGATGACGTCATCTTGCTTTTGGAAAGCCCAGGTGATGTGATATATCAGTGCGTGTTACGAAGGAGCATGCTTACGAAGTTGTGCTGAAGCGCACTGAGGGCCCGTAGCCTCATTGTGCCCGCAAAAAAAAAATATTGATTCCGTTGCTTAAACAAAGTACATAGATTAATAATGAAGGAGGGGGAACGGATAGGAAGAATTTGTGCACGGGTATAGCCGAGGAAGGCGAAGCAGCGGTAACGTCTTTCCCTGCCATCTCTTCGGTGTAAGCTTTAACTTTGGCCAGTCCGGTAAAATTTTCTACCGTATATTTTCTCGCCCCTTTTCTCTTTCTGACAGAAAGGCATCTGTCAACAATACTCTGCTGTGAAAGCCGCTAGTCAGTAAGCCTTCATTCTGTGACAGAAGATGTGGGAGTTACGACAAAGGAAGAATCTCGCCGTTCCACAAGTTCCCCCAAGAATCTCTGCTTCAACCGTGTTGCGGAAAAATGACAAAAAGCGACAATTTTTGGTGTCGACGTCTTGACATTCTGACGTTCTGATACTGCAGTATACGTCACGCATTGTCAGGCCCAGGCACGGGTGACCCAAATTCTGTGTCGCGCATGTCATGCGATAGCGATGAAAACCTCATACTACACAGGAGCCCAAAGTAATGTTCTTGCTAAGTATATGCATGGAAGCTACGAAAATTTTGTCGCTAACGTATACTGTCTTCCATATGGAATTCTGCTCTGGTTACGGGGTTTACCAAGCTTGTGGCATTTTTACCGGTTCTCGTGAGTCTCTGGAATCGATGACAACTTGTCGGGTGGCCTTGTCGTTTCTGTGTCACCGCCTAGTTGACAGTCTCCAGCGTCGATCGAGTTTGGCGTGCGTTCCGAGCCGGTGCGCACGTTCGCACGGGACCGATATGTCCTCGGGAGCCGCGGTCGCGGAAAAAATGACAAGCTTCACTCTCTGCGCGTCATTTTTTTTTCCTCGCGGAGACGAGCCACTCCACGGCATACATGCCTGCAGTGGTGTTTGCAGCAATGTGACAAGACCTGTCTTCTCGCGGTCACTTCAGCTCTATTTTTTTCTCTCTTCACGACACAGGAGTTGTGTAGATGGAATCACGTGTACAAACGATGGTTTAACTTGTTAAGGGTGCCGTGCGCGTCAATTCAGCTTATCTTTGAAAAAAGTTGTTCCACGTAAAACTTTGTTCGAGTGAAGCACGGCAGAGCGGCCCGTTAAGAAGAGAAAGGGAATAAACCTTTATTCGAGCAAATAATGGTGGTTGAGCCGTTACTTGGGGAGATGGGTTAGCCTCAATCCCGAAAACCTTGGGCCTTGCCTGCCGCTCTGGCAAGAGTCACCAGAAGGATATGGTGAGAGCTGGTCAGCGTAGAGACAGCTGGTGATAGCTGGTGAGGATATGGTCAGCGCGGTGAGAGCTGGTCAGCAGGCCCTCCCGTTGCTTGGGGAAGGGGTGAGCAGGGGGGAGCAGGGATTAGGGGATTTATCTTTATCTCAGAGGAGGTACTATGCCTCTAAGAAGTGCGTCAGTCGCAGGCGTGTCGTAATGCTCATCTCTTGCTACTCCTCAAATACTGGCTTGCTGAAATATTTATGTCACAGTGAGGTCAAAAGTGAGGCAGCTTTTAAAAAATCGGTACTCGCTGGTTAGGCTTTCGATGCGTCGAAAAGTGTCAAAGTCGAAAAGGGAAAGCGCTTATAGGGCAAAAGAAAGCGCGGGGGATGCGTTGCCGCTCCCCATGCGCGCTCTATGCGCCTTCCATGCTACACATCTAGAGCGTTGTACCAGGTTCGAAATGCTGCCTGGTCCGTTATATAACGCCGTCAGATACAACTGGAGTCTGTACTAGATAGGTTCAACCATGCCAGGTGAGGCTCCCTTGGGCACAAAACAGCATTTCCTCACCAGACAAGGATTTAGCAACCCTGGTTGAGTACATGTGATAAAAACCTCCCAATTATTATGCAATCACACTATCGGCCTTCAGGCACTCGATAGGCGTTGCTGGAGATCTTTGGGAGGGGCCTCCGTCCTGAAGTGGACATAACCAGGCTTAAGATTAAGATTAAGATTAAGGGATTACGGGTGAGCAAAAAGTCGGGATGAGAGATGGGGTATTTTGGCAAGCCCACACCATGCGGAGGGTAGTATTAGGAGAGGGGCAGAAGTGACAGAGGAGGGGGCATTGGGTAGGAGAAACAGAGTGGCGGATAGGTGCGTTGTAATCCCGGTGTTTGTAATCGACGCCAGATGATTGCTTCTTCCTTGGTTAGTCGAAGGTGGGGTGTAGGCGGCCTAAGACGAAGGTTGCGATAATGGTGGGTGATGCCATGGTAGCCTGATGGAACAGCAGAAGGTGGGGAAGCAGTCTTCCCCACCTTCCGGTTGTGGGTTCTGACCCTGAGGAAAATGCCCGGTGTGAAAGAGCGCGGACAGCGGCGTGAGTCGCCTCATTCCCCTCTAGGGACGAGTGGCCAGGGGTCTAGAAGATGTAGAGGTCGCGGAGGGGGTTGATTGGTGCCGGTATCCGTAAGGCGCGAAGTAAAATTCGTCCGTGTAGAATGTTGAGGCAGGCTTGCTAAGAATCTGTAATAATGGTGATATATTCGGCGCCAGTGGTAGCGGCGACGGCTATGGCAATTTCTTCAGCTGTGGTGGTTGATGTGAAGAGACGGGTGAGGGACGTCAGGAGTGTGCTTTCCGAGTTGACAACTGGCAGGGCAAGAGCTTGGCTTGAGGGGTAGGGCGGAATTTGGAATTTGGATCGACGATGTTGTACCCGGAGAGACTTCTGCCGCTTTTGAATCCTGAGTGCAATTATTGGGAATTTTGAATACACTAATGTGAGACCGGATTGGAGACGGAATGCGTTGAAGGGCTTGTGAAGCAAGTGGATCGGGTAACCGAGGGTCTGGACGACGTGACAGCCGGTGATGATGGGGAGTCTGGCGAGTTAGCTGGAAGACATGGGAAAATTCCGGTCCTGGTGGGTCTCGGTGGCACATGTAAAGTTTTAAGTTTATTTTTCGCTCTTAGCACTTCAACTGTATATTTGGTAGGCTAATGTATTCTGCGGAATCTGCATGGTCGGACTATCGATATAATTAAATCGTATATTCATCATCATCATCATCATCATCATCATCATCATCATCAGCCTATCTACGCCCACTGCAGGGCAAAGGCCTCTCCCATTATTCTCCAATTACCTCGGTCCTGTGCCAACTGTGACCAATTTATCCCCGCAAACTTCTTCATCTCATCTGCCCATCTAACTTTCTGCCGCCCCCTGCAACGCTTGCCTTCTCTAGGGATCCACTCTGTTACCCTTAATGACCAGCGGTTATCTTGCCTTCGCATTACATGCCCTGCCCACGTCTATTTCTTCTTCCTAATTTCTACTAATATGTCTTTAACACCAGTTTGCTCCCTGACCCACTCCGCTCTCTTCCTGTCCCTTAATGTTACACCTATCATTTTCCGCTCCATTGCCCGCGAGTCGTTCTCAATTTAAGTTGAACCCTCTTAGTGAGCCTCCAAGTTTCTGCCCCGTAGGTGAGTACCGGAAGGATGTAGCTGTCATACACTTTCTTCTTCAGCGACAATGGTAGGCTGCTATTCATTATCTGAGAATGTCTGCCATATGCACCCCACCCCATTCTGATCCTTCTAATTATCTCTGCCTCATGGTTGGGATCTGGGGTCACAACTTGGCCTAAGTAGATATATTCGCTTACCACTTCCACTGCCTCGCCACCTATCTCAAACTGCTGTGCTGTCCCGCGGTTATTGATCATTACTTTAGTTTTCTGCATATTAATTTTCAGGCCCACGGTTCTACTCTGTTCGCCCAGTGCGGAAAGCATGCTTTGCAATTCGTCCCCCGAGTTACTTAGCAAGGAAATCGTATATTAATCAAATCTAACCCAATCTAAGCTTATCTATGCTAATCTAATCTAATTTCACCAGAAAAGCATGGCCGAAGTTGCAACAAAACCTCGGAAGGCAATCTTGAACGAAGCCGACGTCAGAAGCACGAAAAGTAGCTAGGGGAAAGAAGGGACTAATTAAAGTAGCCCGTCCGCCGCACACGTCTATTCTTTATAACGCCACACTCACCTTCGCACCGACTCCGCTAGTCATCGTCCAGAATTTCAAATTAGCAAGTTCCCACGATGAAGTTTCCTTGGAGAGATATTAAATGAAATGAACACGTCTACGCGCGGCCAGCAGACCAGCCGTTCACGGCTTTCACTCCGTACAGTTAATTTTCTCATGGCGGAAGCGTTTACAGTGAAACAAAAGAATGGACTAAAGGAGCAGCTCGTGTGTGTATATTTTGCTTGAGTCTCGCCTACTTCAGGCTTTCCTTCTGAAACAGGAACGCGGAGCTAGCGTTCCGCCGGCATGCGTGACTGCCCATTCAGGAAAAGGAAGCCAGCAGGAAAGAGCGGCGAAGCAGCAGCGGCAGCTTGCGCCATCTCGCCTACCTGGCGAGAACTAAAATTGAAATACCGTGGCGCGTCGCCGATTGCCGAAGCAGTGGAAGTTCGGTGGAAACAGCCGATTCTTGCCGTCACCCTTGGCGCGTTGTTTATCATGAAGCGTTTATTTCAGACCACACACCTAAGGTTCACACCAGGGCCGTAGCCAGAAATTTTTTTCGGAGGGGGTTATGGGTTATCGGAAGGGAGGATATTTGGAAAAAATTTTGGAGGGGGTTCTAACCCCCAAACCCCCCCTCTGGCTACGTCCCTGGTTCACACGCATTAGAGTGATGTGAGTAGGTACCACAGGTAGCGCACATGGTATTCTTCGGTATTCATGGAGGAAATAAAAATTTGGTAGCGTATGAAGGAGAGGAATGCTGCGTGTAGGAGGCGCATTTGTACGACTCTGGTGGCCACCGATGGGTGGCGCCATGGTATGAACCGGTGGGCACCGGGACAGAGACAATGCCCAGAGTCCTGAGTCAGAACTACCTAATGACGCAAAGTACTTCGCTCGCTGTGTGCATTGTGAAAATGCTACCAGCACTACTTTTTTTTTTGTTTTAAGCATCGTTGGGATCCTGAGGGTAATATATCGCTTACACAGCACTTTTTTTTTTTTTTTGCAGTATAGTAACGTTGAGTTTGCTTTGACGGAAACCACCACGTCCACAATCACTGGGGAACATTCAAGGCTTCAGAACTAGTGAAGTAATTGGAATGGCTTGACTTTCTACAACATATCATCCCGTTGGTGGCTTGCTAACGTTTGATTTTACTGGCATCAGAAATCGCTGGTAATGCTGCTAGTGACGTCCATGAATGAATGAATAAATTTATTATAGGAAGGATGACACTCTGGCCTCTTGGGGCAAATAGGGGAAGGGGCTCAGGGTCGATAAAGTTCAAGTTCTATTGACGAGGTAAGCCCCCTTCACGAAGGCCCACAGTCCAAGTAGCACGTCGTTGGAGTTATTCCTTGGATACAAGGAAGGTGGAGCGCCGCTGCCCCTCGCTCAAAAAGTAGCCATTTCGTCGTTACAGAAGCTCCGTGTTGAGGATTCCCAGATTGCGTTGCCATTATGGTGGGTAGGGTTCAGGTGCAAGCTATTTTTATCGTTTTCACTTTTAAAATTATAAATAGCTTGCACCTGAACCCTACCCACCATAATGGCAACGCAATTTGGGAATCCTCGAAATTGAGCTTCTGTAACGACGAAATGGCTACTTTTTGTGTGGGCGGCAGTGGCGCTCCACCTTCCTATTCCGTTTAGTGAGGAAAGTGGGAAGGCAGGAATTCCGGTCTTCTTCACTTTGGTCTGTGGCCCACATGCCCGCTACAGGAGCATATGGAGCAGTACCCTTATGAAGCTTCTGGTACAATGAAGAGACGGGTGTTCCCCACATAAACGCAGCCAAAGTATTTCTTCAGTAACTCAGTAACGTTGTCATACTATAAAGCAGTTCCCGGGAAAAAAACGAGAAAGGCCTGCTCCCTATGGCTTATGAGGTAGCGTTAAGCAAGACCACATTTCTGATACTGATTGCACGTCGCGCGGTCGATTTCCGAATCCGCAACAACCTTATTTCGATGCTCCCGAAATCTATTGAAAGTGACGCTTGAGCCGTAACGCAGTTGTGGTCTTTAAATGACTTCAAGATTGCATATTTTTTCGTGATTTCTCCTCCCTCTCTTGCCGCCACACTTTCACTACGTCAGGTCTTACAAGCGAGGATCTTCGTCATCGTGCAAAACTTGACCATTTCTTTTTCAGGTTTAGATCAAACCTTGCCGCGGCGTCCACCCGGTTCCACTTAATCTCCGAGGAAGCGCACAAAATTGTTCCGGGACGCTTGGAGACTGTTACACGCGTGAGCGCACACGCTTCCAGCTCTGCGAACACTCCAGGCAGGCTTCTAGGTGAACTGTGATAAAAAAAAGGAAGGCTTCCCTCCCACGCGTTGCCGAAACGTCCTTTTCGGGACGCACAATTTCTTTGGGCCGAATCTCCAGCGACGAGGAAACGCCTAGATTGTCATCTATTCTTTTCTTTCTTAACACTTTCTTTATCACCTCTACTTGTTCTCACCTTTTGTTGTTCCTTAAGCACTGACGCGAAAAGGAAGGGCCGTTTTCAAGTGTGCCGCGGGCGATGCCATTAGCAGCTGCACCATTAGGCACAACAACAGCTCTGGCGCTTGCGCTAGATACACACGCGGGCCGCGTGCTTGCCACACACGAGTCTGCGAGCAGCAGCCGTATAAGAGCAAACACGGCGTTAGTAAAGTGAATAAAAAGAAGTGAAACAAGCAGGAACCACTTTCTTTGCCTTCTGTCTCGAAAAACGCCTTTCAATTGGGGATAAAGGAAGAGACGGCGCCTGGAAGTACAGCTCTTTACTAAATGGCTCACTTTCCTCCATGAGAATCCGGAAGACCACACAGGCGTCGACTATCTTACGCCCGCTGCCTGCCACGGTGCGACCGGACCACTGGAAAAAGGGAGTGGAGGTATGTAGGAGATACAATTAAACGCGGTGCCTGCGCTCTACACGCATCACTGCGACGAAAGGAAAGACAGTATGCGTTTATGTACACGCAGTATAAGCGTAAGCGCAGGTGTTTGCTAGGACCCTGAAGTTTGTAGATAGACGTAGTTGAGAGAAGTACGAAGTAGGGCAGTGATATTGCTTCTGGGAAATGAGGGTGGCAAACTTGGCACGATTGAAAGCACAAGTAAACTGAAATGAGGGCTTGAACGATCTTCAATGGTACCCATTTGGCGAAATTTTTGTAGAGACGGTAGTTTTTCTTTGGCAACTTAAACGCGAAAATTTTGGCACTGGCGGCAGGGGAGACTTGTAAGAAATGACTAACCCTGGTAAGAAAAGAAGCGAGGAATGTATGGTGAGAGGCACATCACACCCATGGTTAGCTTGAATATGTAAGGAAGAGGTTAATATGATTATTTGTTTTGCAGCTATAAATACCAGCATTTCGATCGATTCCGCAGGCTAGTATTTGCCATCATCTCGCTTCAAAGGATAATCCTTTATCAATCAATCAATCAATCAATCAATCAATCAATCAATCAATCAATCAATCAATCAATCAATCAATCAATCAATCAATCAATCAATCAATCATATTCAGTGCCCAGGAACGACGGTGACGTCTTAGTGCTGGTACACTAACGAAAATAAGAAAAGACGTACAATGACATGACACATACAACACGGATCACTAAAAATACGCAACACTGATACAAGCACACAGAAAGGTAATAACAATGATATGGCACAAAATGGACGGAATAGTTAGACACAAATAATACACTGGGTAAGTGTACACACAAACAAATAAAAGATCGTGAAGTAAGGATAAAAGCGTATACAAAGTTGAAGAATGTACAGAAGTGTGTAAGGAAACGAGCAAATAAAGGTACAGTCATGGACAATTCAAATGCGAACCGCGGAGCGCATGGCCGAAGATACCAGTGCCGTCACCTGGCAGCGGCCGCGGAAAACGCACGGACATACGCAATTGAGGTGACAGGAGCGAGGCTGCGTGTCCCACTGCGATATGTTGCCCTCTCCTCGCTCGCATGCTTGCCTTGTCGCCATGCCGCAAGAGCGCTGCAAGCACTGCAAGTACTACCGCCGCTGCAGCTGAGGGTGTTTGCCGCGTTGAGAGCAATGCGACGCGTAATTGCTTGCGGATGTGGCCAGTGCTTGCGTGGGAAACGCGTGCACGCTCTCGGAAGGCATACTGTTGAGCTCATCATGCTTTCTTGAAGAAAACCGCATAAATGGAGACAAAAATAAATGCATGCCGCCTAACTTCTGATGGCACCGCATTGTATACCACACAAATTCGTATCCAATCACTTTCATTAACTGCAACCATTGTGTGGGCTGGGAAAATCACTGGCAGAATTCTAATATTCACAAAAATTAAGAAGATATGCAGGTCCAACCATTCTATTGGCCAGTTGCCCTTGCACATCAATTTTGGTGGCCCGATTTTTTCGTTTTTTTTTTTGGTAGGCACCTCACTTCTTGTAGAAATCCGCGGAGCGGGCATTAGAGAGTTTTAGCTGACCGTCTTTCACGGTCCGCTCCGCTCCGATAGCAAGCGGGAACGCGATTGCGCATGCGTGGCGCGCTTGTCTGCGAACGGCATTGGCTCCGGTTGCGCTGAGCGTGCCGCGGATACCGGAGCGGACCGTCGAAAACGGTTAGCTAAAACTCTCTATTATTGAGCATGGTGTGGGCGTTACCCAGGTGTCCATCGTTATTTCATCAAGTTACTGCCTTCCACATGCAAAGCTATGTCGGCAATGTGACACCGGCACACACGGCGAGCAGGCGCTCGTGTGAGCCGAGCACACAGTAGCCGCAGATACTAGAGAGTTTTAGCTAACCGTTTTCGACGGCCCGCTCCGGTATCGGCGACACGGTCAGCGCAACCGGAGCCAATGCCGTTCGCGGCCAAGCGGGCCAGGCATGCGCAATGGCGCTTCCGCTTGCTATCGGAGCGGAGCGGACCCTGAAAAACGGTCAGCTAAAACTAGAGACTATCTCGCGCCGCATCGCTAACAATTGTTTTCAGCGCTCTGGCGGCATGGCGACAAGGCAAGCATTCGAGCGACGAGAGGGCAACATATCGCAGCGGGACACGCAGCCTCGCTCCCGTCATCTCAACTGCGCATGTCCGCGCGTTTTCCACGGCCGCTGCCAGGTGACGGCACCGGTATCTTTGGCCATGCGCTCCGCGACTCGCATTTGAATTGACCATGACTGTACGTGGCATAACGAGAATATGTGGACGGAGTAAGGACCTACACCGTTAGCTACAGACAGCACTGCTCAGCGAAACTGTCTCATGGAATCATTGAGCACATCCAATTTCTCACCGTGTAAATGGTACAGGCTTTGGATTCGGTGGACAGGTGAATGACAAGAACGACGACGATGATGATGATTGTTGTTGTTGTTGACGATGATGATGATAACAATAATAACTCTAATAATCGGCTGCACCGTCAATAGACATGCATGGAGTACGCGTTTACGTACCGATGTTGGTATTCGACATCACTGGACTTTTTTTGGTACACCCATAACTCGCGTAATGCCTGGTTGCGTTTAGGGCAAGATGGCCTGAGGCAGAGGAAATCTCGCAATTGCCTCTGAGGCGTGCGCTTGTGTTGTGGCAATCCTATACAGATATGCACAGTAGAAACTCACGTTGAAGCGAGCCTTGTTTAGTCTGCTGTCGAAGCAGAACAAATTTTTAACTTCCAAATGAATTTCTACGGCGAGACTGAATGAAGAATTACTGCTCAGCCTTTATCTATGCAGCGCAGTTTTAGTTTGCTGGAGGAGAAAATTCCATTTTATAAAACATTCGCATTTTCTGACGGCAAATATGCTTGCACGCGGCAAATTTTCCAGGAGAAATTGGTTTGCGACCGATTTTTTTTATTACCAGCGGTCGCTGGGTGCGATTGGGGGCAATACTGGGCCTTAGTCAAAAACGACGAGTCTCACCTGTGTGGCGTACCGCAGGGCCGGCTACGGACCCTGGGTCCTCTTCTCTTTAAGAAATTTCCACGAATTGGCCATCTTGAGCAGTCACTGTTTCTAATTGACTGTTGGGCTCATAACTTGGTCTGCGGTGTTGAACGTGGCTAGTTGAGCACCTGAAGCACGTGAACAAATTGAGAGAGCTATTTAGAAAGAAGGCTTCCGATAAAGACAGGGTATGCACTGAAACTTCCACAAGCGGGAAATAGCACTTCTGGGCTTGATTTTAACGCGCGGCTACCTGTCGCACAGATGGCGTTCTCTCGTACTCCACTTTTTCGCCCCCCCCCCCCCCCCCTACAAATTATTTCCTCAGCAGGGAGAGTTGAACGCGTGTCGTCGCGCTTGACTCCACAATGTGCTTTGTCGCTGTCACAACACGGTGGGCATTTTAGAAGCAGTAGTGTTAAGTGGCTGTGCGAAGTGATTTCCTGACGCACGCGCCAACGTACGTACGAAAAAAAATTCATCGGGGGCTGTCATACAGATATTATCTCAAATATGACGACGCGAAATATTATCTCCCCCTGACGGAGCACTTTGTTTTCCCTTTTTGTTCCGTACAAAATTTTCGTTATCGCTCCGCAAACTCATACCGAGCTGACTGGCTGCAGATTATAAAGCGGGAATAGCGTTGGCAAACCTTTGTTCGAGGCGGCCACAGGCGTGGGTAGTGTAGCATGCTGAAGTAAGATGCGTTCAAGTGATTGCGGAAGCTCGCAAATGGGGATTCTCGCAAAAATGCGTAAGCCGCTGTGTTATACACCGAGTCCCTAAAGTCGGCTTCACTGCTATACACCACTGCATTGCTGGGAAGGAGTTCTTAAGGGGTAATATAAACATGCTTTTATCAAAGTAGGATTGCCCTAGAACCTTGTTTGGAGAGAAAGGAGATAGTTTAAAACCTCGGCAAAATGCATGTATGGTGGTATAGCGTGCCCAGCCACACCCTGATGGACCTGCTTTTCCCAACGGGCCCCAACTCCATCCGGCGGGAAGCCTTCTGACTTGTCTTGGCGTTCCTCGAGGATACCGACCTCATCAAACGGCTGTAGCCCAATGCCTGCCGGCCAGCCTTACGCACTCCTTATCGCTTTCTTTCTCTCCCTCTTTCTCTGTCCGCATTTGTTCTTCTCACCTATCCCCTTTCATTCCCCCTCTCCCCTTCCCCCGGACTGGGTTGTATGCTGGTGAACACCCAAATGAGTTCAAAATATCCCCAGTCCACTTCTTTTCCTCTTTCTATTTCAATAAATCGCTCACCTCACCTTACATGGCGGTATAGCGCGCCATATACAGGGTGTCGAACCGGAACCGGAACCGAACCGAAAACCGGAACCGAACCCGAATTTTCGCCCGGAACCGGAACTGAACCGGAACCGTATTTTTTCCGCCATTTTGGAACTGAACCCGAACCGGAACGAATCGAAGGAACCGTTCCGAACCGGTTCCGGGGCCTCAAAAATGCGATTTCTAGTTTTCCATTTCGGTACCCTACCTTGCGTCTGAAGATATTTTGCCACTCGCTAGACAGAACCATGAAATATTTTGCGTAGTCTGCAGTTCCCAAGGCCCATCATGTTCTCTTCTAATTACCGTAATTACCCGATTCTAACGCGCACTTTTTTCCGGAAAAATAGGTCGAAAAATCGCATGCGCGTTAGAATCGGATACGAAACCGAAACTGCCGAAACAGCGGAAATTTTTTCCCACCCATCGCCATCGCCATATCAAGATGGCGCCACAGCTACTTTTAGCAACGATTTTTCGGACGCAGGAAGCATAGGCGCCTAAGCTTTTCTATCGGCGTTCACACAAATCGTCAAATCGTTCCACTTGCGCGCTTGATAACAGCAATGGCAGAAGCGGCTCTCACGCGTTTAAAACGAGCGGTCGGCTGAAGCGTGCGCCTCTGGAGAAGCTCGCGGGATGGGCGTGCGAGGCGTGGGCCACGATCCCATCGACCATGGTTGAACGTTCGTTCAGAAGTCGCGAACGCGCTTGACGGCACCGAGGACAAGATGTTGTGGTCAGCGGAGAGCGGCGAGGAGTGAGATGAGTGAGATTACTTCGGAAAATAAATCGCCCGTTTCTCTCGCATTCGTTTTTCTTGCTCACAAAGTTCCGTGCTCATTACAATCGAAGGTGCAAGTTTTTTAGCTTTTTTTTTTTTTTTTGCCAGGAAAATCGGGTGCGCGTTAGAATCGGGTGATTACGGTATTGCCCTCAATTTAATGTAAAGTTGTCCGTATATACAATCACTTTGCGTTAGGTACTGCCCATCTCTCCCAATTATCTTTTACATTTAGCATAACTTAAGTTATAACGCATATTGCGAGGCAACATATCATGGAATATTCTTCATGGTTTCTATCTACATGGTGTTTAAAATCGTGTAAAGTTTTCAATGTGTTGTTAATTCGCAGGCATACCTGTCCGCTTGTGAAGGCCTTCAGGGACACCGTCAACAATAAATCCATATCTTCCACTTGTTCTAGTTTGAATGGGCCGTTATATACAAACAGCACTGAGACACCAACACTCGCAGTTCTCAAAATTAACGTCACTTTTTCTTGTATACAGAGCCGTTGTGTCCTTTGGTTACTGCTCTAAGAGAACGTGAGATATAAAAAAATGGGGAATCCTAATTTCCACTTTTAAAGTATATTTGATAGCATTTTCATGTTATCTTGAATCTGCTCAACCTTAAACTTACGAGGCGGATGGATTGAAGTCGATTAGTGTGGGTTAGCGGGTAGACTGGGGTGAATTAGGTGAGTGAATGAGCTAATGTGAATTAGTGGGACTGGTGTGTTGATTAATTTGGAATAAAGGAATTAGCGGGTCAGTTAAGGCAGATTCGACGGTCGGACCAAACATGATATCTTTGGGGTCCTTGGCATTTAGAAATTTTGCAGCGTTCTCCTTCTCGACAAATCAGGAAATTTTGTCACGCACAAAGTAGTCGCAAAGTTATGTGACGATCGCCGGAATGCTATAAAAGTCTTTCTTTATGCCCGTATTGCGCTATTAGGTTTTTGCTATATTAACATTGACATCTCGGACTAAAGTTACTAACTAATTGCTTAATGCATATTTTATATTCATTAAATGGTTTTCGAAACGTGTGTATATATGAGGGGAGACAGTTGGAAAGCAACTAAACTGCAAGAAAAAAAGGGAGGGACGATCTACTGGTTTGATGCAAAGACGCCCGATAGCATTCTTTAATACCTTCTCTTTGTGTAACCGTTCTGCAGCCTCCCACACGTGTAGCATCTCAACCCCCGAACACAGCCCCCTCTAAGCTGAGGAAGCGGAGATAGCACGTGCGCTTAGCCAAAGCGGCGCCAAAACTCTCATAACAGACTCTTAGCAGGCATGGCCCAACTTTGCCAACGGTCGATTGCATGTTACAACACTTGCGATGATAAATTAGAGACCACCAACGCGACCAGTCACGATTGTATGAGCACCAGCTCATACTGGCATCCCCGGCAAACAAGATCACCAACCTCGTGGGTCGAGATTTGACTCGCTTAGCCAGCGCTGATGAAGCCCGGCCCGAGTGCATGCATCCTGCAGTCATAGACCAGGAAGTTACTCAGCACTATGGCCTCTTCCATAGAACGTATTCCTCCCAGCACAAATTGCTACCGATTAACCAGGAAAGATTACTCCGCACCCTGTGGGCATACACCTTCCCACACAACACCAGACTTCACCTCTTTGACGGGACACAACTCTCTCCATTTTGTTGCTTCTGTGGAGAGCCTGGGAACATCATACACATAGTAGGTGGCTGCGACTAGTGTGCCGTAGATCCATCCAATCTCCACGTTTTCATAGAGAATTGGGAGACAGCCATGGCCAGCTCCGGCCTGGAAGATCAGTTGCTCTTGATGGAAACGGCTGTCGATTCAGCCCCCTTGAATGAGGTCGCCTCTCTGAAACTTTGCCTCGATTGAATTAAACTTCATTCTCTCTCTCTCTCTCTCTCTCTCTCTTGTGACTTCACTTGGCTATCATCTTTCCTAGAGCCCAATTGCTGTCACCAGTCGCTGAAGGGCCATTAGCAAGTTCCTATCTCCGGTGCTTCCCTATCCAATGCCGTCCTATACATGCCGTCCAATGAGTCTTTGTATCCATTCTTTCTTTCTAACAGTTCTGTTAGCAGATAAAAGAGGAGCAGAAGGAAATTTCTCTAAATGCCACCTCTCACGCTTGGAAGTCGGCGCCACATACTCGTCACACTACCATAGAAAACATTTTGCAGGTACAGTTAAAGGAGCTCTTCAACACTTTAGATAAACTGGCCGCGGTAGCTCAGTGGCTAAGGCGTTGCTGCTGAGCACACAGACGCGATTTAGATTCCCGGCCGCGGCGGCCACTTTTCTGATGGAAGTGAAAAGCGAAAGCGTTCGTGTGTCCGAAATTTCGGCGCACGTAAAGATTCCCAGGTGGTCAAAATTATTCCAGAGCCCTTCACTATGGTGCGCCTCGCCGTCGGCGTTGCGTGGGCGCGTTAAACCCAACAAACAAACAAACAAACAAACAAACAAACAAACAAACAAACAAACAAACAAACAAACAAACAAACAAACAAACAAACAAACAAACAAACAAACAAACAAATAAATAAATAAATAAATAAATAAATAAATAAATAAATAAATAAATAAATAAATAAATAAATAAATAAATAAATAAATAAATAAATAAACAGTAAATAAATAAATCAACACTTTCCATAAACGCTTTCACTCTTCTTCGCATCTGGAAGCACTGCGAAAACTATAGCTATTGCCAGCACAGAGCAACAGTGCGTGATTTGCTCGTCGCTGCGGACACACCTTCCATTTCTGCTTCGCTTTTGTGGCTTTTTTTTAAGTGGCTATCAAATGCGCTCTATTCTGCAACTTAAGGAAAGCCAGCAAACAGCCGCTACACCACTGTAATGACGTCATTCAGCGGTCGAAGAATGCCAAGACCGGGAAGGAGAGAAAAATATTTTGAGCAAGTTTCTAAGTTATCTGACGAGGAGGTAGCAGTAATTTTTGGCTGAGGCACATTGCGACCCCATAATCTAATGTGTTGGTTGGCTACTTTCTGCAAGCACTCAAGATTTAGAAAAAAGTTGAAAAAAGTGTTGCAGGGTCGCATTAGTTTGGCGAAGACAAAATATTTGGACAAAGAAACCTTCATTATGACTGTTTTTATGCCGACTTTATAAGGAAATGAAAAACGAGCAAAAAAAAATTAACAGAAAAATCACGCCTGCTTTTTTTCTTCGAACCCGTTTGAACCCGTTTGAACCGGTTCGAACCGGTTCGAACCGGAACGGAATGGTGCTCTGGAACTGAACCCGAACCGAACCCGAAAGGCTTGAACCCGAACCCGAACCGAACCCGAAAAAATTCCGGTTCGACACCCTGGCCATATATACCACGGGCCCCTTAAAGTTGGCTTCACCACTATAAAGAAATTCATTGCTTGGAAGACATCTTTAGGGGTAATAAAAGGAGTCCGCTATCAAAGTGTGAAGGCCCTAGTGCCTTTTATTAATAAAATTTCTTTATGAGCCGAAAGTCTCAGACATCGGGCGTTACACACGGACAGAGACGTTTTCTCCTTGAGTCCACATAGAAATGCTTACGCCTTGAACATTTCAAAGCACAGGTGTTAGCAGGGGCCGGACATAAACAAGGCGCTGGAGTTGCTTTCCAGCATCGGCATTATAGGTAATTCTATGTTCACAACGAAGAAGCCAACCTTTTATTAGTATTCCTTCTTTGTAACGTCGCTTCTTGCGCCCGCCCTTATTTATAAGAAGACGACAATACGAAGCCAGGAACGCATGCATTTTCGACTCTTCTTTTGAGCTGAGCGAATTCGTACAAGCTGCGAAGTTTTTCACCTCCCTTTTGTTTTCACCGTGACGAGAGCCGTTCTTCTTTGTGTTTGCCCAGCGCATTCCATGGTGGGCGCGCAAGTCATTACGCGATCGGGGCATGTTTGTCTAGGGCCGCCTGTGGCGAGCCCGTGTCAGTGGCGGATCCTCACAAGGCTGTTGGGACGCAGTTTGGACGCTTGGCAAAGGAAAGCCGCGCCGTAATAGGAACGCCGAACCGGTAATCATCAGGGGGCCGAACCGGAAGCTTCTTCGGCAACGCCGGCCGTCGAGCGCTGTCCAAAAGAAATGACGGTGCGAGAGAGAGTTCCCAAAAGTGCGGGGGGAGGGGCAGCGGCTGGAATTTTGGCCGCGCTACCGCCAGCGCCAGGTGACCTTTCCAAGGTCAGTTTACGTGCACGAGAGCCGTGCGGTGAAGCGTCGAGACAGGAACGCTCGACGGGTTTCCTCTCCCGGCGACTAGATGGCGACACGGCCGCGGGGACCGACGATGCTCTGGTTCACTCTACTCTGGTTGTACGCTTGTACGTGGCCTGTCATCGGTTGAACAATGGCAGTCTCTGGAATGTTTCGTAAACGGCCCGACAAAACTGACGAAACTGAAATGCGTAGAAGAAGAGCGTTTGTCCTTGAAACGTTGTGCAATAGCAGAAAAGCTGCATTCATTACGCAAAGAAAAACGACTGGTAACAAGCGGGCTTGTTAACGAACGCAAGGAACGCATTGGCTCAACGCGAATTCCTCGCCGAACGCGTTTTAGCGCAAAGTACGTGCGACGCAAAAGCAAGCACTCGTAACCATCAACTTTCTCTCTCTCTCTCTCTCTCTCTCTCTCTCTCTCTCTCTCTGGTACTGGTACTGGTAAAGCGAGTACTGGTTAACTTGTCAGTTCCTTCCTCGCCCCGTGTATCGCTTATTTTAAATTTGAATTGGGCTCGAATTTTTGAGGTTTAAACTTTTGAACTCAGCAATTCAACACGATATGCACCTCTTCGATTGTACACATCTCCAGTTTTTTAATCCTTGCTAGCAAAGAAACCGAAAGGCGAGCCTGTATCTAAGAAAATGAGCAGAAACACATAAAGACCGCAGGAATTTTAGGCTTTGCGGCAACCGTAGCAGAAATAAATTAATGTTTCAAAAAACTAAATTCGAATATTCACGTTCTGCTTCAGATAACATAGAGTCGATTGAGGTTACAAACAGGTTTACAGGTTTACGCACCCTGGCACTACCTCGGCACGCCTTCATCATTTTTATTGAAATGGCCGCTCTGGCCGCTGTTTTATTTTTACGATCACCTCCTCAGCAAAGATCTTGCGAGGGTAAAAAATGTACGTTTCGATTGTGGCATGGATGCATTTGTGAGGCCCCTGATCAACGACATGGTCCGTAATACGGATCGTCTGCTGTCAGCCGATCAGGGCTCGCTTGAAGTGGACACCTTGAAACGGACACGAAAATGGACAAAACTTGTAATTAAGCCCCATGTGACCCGTTTGAAGTTGGCGCCGTGAAGATTTCCGCGTAGTTAACGAGCAGGCCGCGCGGCGCGCAGCGGGCGCGTGTGGCGTCACGTGCTTCATCGCGCGCGCTGACGCCGCCGCCGCTGCGGCTGCCTTGGCGACCGCGGTGACTGGGAGAAGCAGCAAAGAGCGAGTACCGAAGGCGACCGTTTGTTTTGAACGCCAGCGCGCCGGCTTTTCCTCAGCTATCCAGCGGTCGCTGCTGGCAGCGTCGTCATAGCGGTGTCGGTCTTCTGTGCGACGGATTTTGAACAACCTGTGGATTGCTGTGAACGAGCCGTGGCCCGACGGCAACGTGCGGCGAGAGAGGTGCACTGGCTTCTGAGGCGGCGGCGGCCAGGTGTTGCTGCTCCCGAAGCGTTCCTCCGTCTTTTGTGATCGGAATTCGTACCGGTGGCTGTGCCGACATCGCAACAGGATATTGAGCACTATGGTCGCCGGCCGATTGCTCGCGGGGAATCCGTTCTGGTCCGCCGGTTTGCTCGACTAAGCCCGAGCTAACCTTGCACAGCGCTATGGCAGCGTCCGAGACTTCCTGCACGACCAAGGCGGCTTCGCTGACTGCCGCCGTCTCCGCGCCGGCGAAGCACGACAGGTGAGCCGAGACGACGTGTCAGAATTTCTGGTCCCGTGAAGAAACTAGAAGCATTTCTAAAAAAAAAAAAAAAAAAAAAAAATCAGCTATTTTCGTGTCTTGCTCGCTAGCACACCTCGAACATGACCTTCGTAGTGCGTAGCCTCGACCTGGCCTTGAGCTTGTCAAACCGTTTGACATCAGGGACAGCATACCTGAGGTCGTGCTACGTCTGAAACGATGCCCCGGTTGACATTGTCACAAATTTTTGAAAGCTATTTCTCATTTTTTCCCCCCTCTGTTGCCTAGGTTCGTTATTGTATAGCGAGGAATCTCGTAAATTAGGTCCGCATGACAAGGTTTAATTTCTTACTGTTCAGTATGCCCGGCGAATCGAACGCAATCACAGAGCTGCGTTGCTAGTCGTGGATTAGAGACTCATTAAATATTTGACACCGTGCGTTCACATGCATAGTGAGACCTTTTTTTGACCATGCTTATGGCGATTGCAACGATACAGCAGCGAAATTCGGTTCATTTATTGTTTTTTTTTTATTATTCCATTTCATTAGTTTCGTCTCGAGAAATGTCAGTAGTAAAAGTGATGCAGCGGCCTGAATATTCTTTTTTTTTTATTTTTTTTGCCCACATGACTGTCATCCACAGTATATGAAAGCGAGTACGAATTTACGTAGCGGTGAAACTCGGTAATTGAAGTAACTGAACTGTACGGGAGGTTTTGCTTTCGTTTAGAACAATTGCAGCGAGTTCGTTAAATCGACGAGGTTTCATTTGCACTGGCTAGCGTCACGTCGCCGCTGTAGAGAGTCCAAATCTGGCGCTCGCTTTGGATCGTGTGTCATGAGCTCTGGAGCGCAGGTGGCATGCTTACTCATTCCGAAATTGTTCGCAAACCGGAAATTTAGGTGCTCGACTTTGGCGTTACTTCGCGGATAGGATACGCCGTTTGGCTTTGAAATCACGTGTGCCCGCTCTGCCAACTTCGGGAACAAAAAACAAAACATTCCAGTTTTGTAGGCGTGGTTGTTTTTCTTTCATGGCACCTGCACGTCGTACATCTACGCTGCCTCGTTATGGAATGCATCTGGCACCGCCTGCGCTGCTCTGGGCGTATCCTCGAAGCTGAACCGAAGCATTCATCCTGCGGATTTTTTTTTTTTTCAGCGAAATTTGACAAGCACCGGCCTTTTTTGTCATAGCGTTTATTTGTGCTATAAATACACGTCGTCGATTCTTACCACGGGTGTATTATGGTGGAGAAGTGCGCTAAATTTGTCTTAATTTCATTATTTTACGGCTGCAGACACGTCACAGACTGCGTTTCTGTTCTCTTCCGTTCAACCCCAGAAAAATCGCACTTCGGGTTTAATGCTCCTGAGATATTGCCTTCAGCTCCTTTACCGTGCGCCGAAATCTCCTGCACCTGAATGCCCTCCCACGCGTCATTTTACTTTAAATTGAGTTCACCACACACGCCACCGCCACGGCGGATCTTTCATGCATTCCACTCCACTCGTAGTGACTATGAAAGTACAAACGCATTTTTCGCATATTTTCAGACTTGCCGCTAAACAAACGAACCCTCGATCTGCTTCAAGGGTGGTTGGTAACCCCACCGTACTCTCACTTCTTGTACTCATTCAAGTGAAGCCTGCCTCGTATTGTGCTTCATAGACCCCGTGCTACATGCATTTCCGAGCGTGAACACGAGCGCAGCTTTCCGGAACGTTGGCAACGTTGCCTTGCGGCAGCTCGTTGCGGAATGTCGGATATCGCGGTTTCGGTTCTCGGGTAAGGCGGCTGGCTTTATGGGATTGAAAAACAGAAACTGCTCGTAAGCCGTGTGTGCCGTATCGCGGTGCACGTTAATGTGACCCCAGGTGGCCTGTTAATCCATAACCCTCCACCACGCAGCATACCCCGTAAGCGTCGTCAGCGCGTAAAACCGCAGTTCTAACTTTTGAGTCACACAAATGCCGATTTTCCTGGAGTCAGCGTTGCCGATTTTCCGCCTTGTTTCTGAGAAATTGAGCGAAATTGCTGTAAAATTGCTTTATCGAAATTGCCGTAAGTCGAAGACCATAGAGAGCATTGCGTGTTCCCCTGTGCGGGTTGTTCTCAGTTGTTCATGAGTGAGCAGCTGAGTGCATTGCGTGGTGTAGTAACCTGAACACTGAAGCACGTGTTTGATGTTTGGTGGTCGTTTGGTGGTGATGATGACTGTGCACTTCGTAACAGGCTGCCACTGCTCAAAGCGCAACAGAGCCAAAGAAACAAACGAACGAACAAAAAAAAAAAGCGGAAATAAAGGTAAAAGGAAGGAAAGTTCTCTCTCTGCGTGGCTTTATAGAGCACCGCCGTTGTAGCATCTTTAATCGCAGAGGCACAGTTTTTGTAGACCGATCGTCACCGCCCACTTAGTGCTAACACAATAGACTCGTTGTGCACGTTTAGAAGCCTCAGGTGAACCGGTTTATTTTGTACTGGGCCGCATATTAGTTAGCTCCATCTTAGTGTTGAGTGGTGTGTACGTTGCTAGCTGTTGGCTTGGAGCTGAGAATGGGCGGCGATCGAAGTAGGGAAGTCACCCAGGAGCGCGTGAGTCCGCCGTGTAAGTTTTAACGGCCGACACTGCCCCTTACCACCTTCCGTAATTGCGGCAACGTTCGCAGGTATACCGTGCGAGCCGGTGTGCGTTATGACCGCCCCGCACTTACCCGCAATTGCCTATTGCTTGATTTTTGTGTGAAAGCGGATCGAAAGAAAAATAAGAACTAACGTTTGTTTTGTTGCCGGCCGTCGCGGCAGTGGCCTATCCTAACGGAGTTGATAGCGTGAGTAGTTGTGGGGCGCAAAAAATAAAAATATATAAAGAATACCATCACATAACGCGACCGCTCAAGCGGTCTTGTCGCGCATGGACGCCTCTGGAAATGCGCCTTGCGTAGCAAACGACTTGCTTCCGGATTTGAGCTAAGTATGGGGTAAGGAGGCTTGCCGTACCATTGCGTAGACTGTAAAGGACGGTCGAAAACGTTTTTTGTTTTGTCGGCTGCCTTTTTTTTTTCTTCAGAATACTGAAGTATGCTTAACTGAGCTATAGTGCAGGTTGTACGTCGGCTATATGATTCTTTTGAGGTGCACTGTCAGCAACCGGTTACACTTGACAGCTGGGGTGACGGGGTTCTTGGAGGATATATATACATATATACAGTGTAACGTCGGTGCGCTGGTAGGTGGAGTGAAGGCGGTAGCGTCGATAATATACGTTGGGATCGCCGTCTGTGCCGTATAATATACCTTATCTTGCCGCTTGGACAAAACGGGACTGTTGAACGATGACGTTTTCCGAGATGCGTTCTTGTTTTGTTTTTTATACGTTGAAATTGCATGGTCTTCTTTCAGGTGTGTCGACAGCTTCAGTCCGGCAATCGCCAAGAAACGTTGTGCTTGAACGGCAAATGTCGGGACGCTTGGTCCGTTCGTGTGTGATGTGTATACATCTTCGTGTTCGAATTCGCTATGCAAGTCAACAATTTGGAGGGGTCAACGGATATCAGGTACTTTTATGAGCGTCAGATAATTTTATAACGTCGTCACGCCCTGAAAGGGGGTTTTGGCTCTTCTAGAGAATGGGTTACTGTGAACCTCTCCCCGTTAACATTGAATCACTCCTTCGCCACCGAATTACATTGCGAGGAGGCGAGTCTGGCAGCTCCCACATTGCTGGGGACCTTACGTTGTCTGTAATTTTTTAGACATATTTCCTTCGACGTTGCAGTAGGTGGGTGGGGTGGGCATTCTGGCAAGAAAAAGGACACACCTTGCGCTGGGAGGGGGAAAAGGAGGAATTATTTTCGATGAAATGGTTGAACAAATAAGCGAAAAACACGGAGTTGTTATAATTTGCAGGCATTTCTAGGGGAAATGATCATTCGGTGGTCTTTGCAACAAATCTACTTCCAGCTGCGGCCTCAACTTGCGTGAAGAGGGGTGTAATGTGGTGTATACAACCCCTTATGATCCCCCCTCTCTCTCTCTCTCTCTCTCTCTCTCATATATATATATATATATATATATATATATATATATATATATATATATATATATATATATATATATATATATATATATATATATATATATATATATATATATATATATATATATATATATGTGAAAGAAGAAAAACTTCGAACAAGGTAAAAGCACGATTGTGGCCTACGTTTCTCTTTGCAAGTTCTCTTTGCTGAAACGTAGGGCACAATCGTGCTTTTACCTTGTTCGAAGTTTTTCTTCTTCTCTTGTGTTCTCTACCATCTTCAAAGTTCTACTACTCCCTATATATATATATATATATATATATATATATATATATATATATATATATATATATATATATATATATATATATAGACAGTGGACCCCCATGCTTCCATTTTTACCTGCTACGGGCGGGTTCTCTGCGTACCATTCATTTATTTTATTTTTATCGAAACTCAACTCAACGTTGTGGTTTTATTCCACATTTCTCTTGACTCCAGAAAGAAGGAAACGCTTCGCGTTAGCTGGTCTGCGAAATCGTTTTGAGCGCTGGTTAACTCTTCACTTTTTGTAAATGCATGTTCCGCAGATATGTACACGTCGGTGGTCTTTTTAACACCGTTTCGCCACAATGGATAGAAAATAGAGGGGAGAGAAAAACGAAGCTGACGTGAATAATAGCCGGCGCCTCTTTGTGCACGTCTGCTTTTCGAATAGAAACGGGTTATAAATGCACAAACAAAAAAAGAATGATGTACAGGACGCCGAACACACAACCACCCCTACGGCTTCTAAATTGATCTGTTGCTCTTTACTACGGCGGGCCTCGTACGCCTCAGGTATACAGGTTGTGTGCGTAGAACCCAATTTCAACTTTTGCTGAATGCGTGCTCAAGGCTTCGGCCGAAATCTATTGAGGCATTTTTTTTGGAATCGAATAAAAGAGGCTAGCACTATTTTTTTTTATTGCGCTGTCCTAGAGAACCAGCAAATATGTACAGTAGACTCTCGATAAACGGAGTTTCAAGGGACCGAAAAAAATAGTTTCATTTAACAGGAGTTCCGCTTACGGAGGCAGATGTGCAAAAGTACAAATTTATGTGCGTACACACTCGTAATGACATTTCATGGAACTCTAAGCACTGCAAGGTGAATGTAGCTGGTAGTTTTTCAGAAAGCAATAAAACTACATTCACAAAGTTGATTTGGCAACAATTAGTCACTGTGCCCTAAAAATGCGTGAAAATGCGTCAAAGAGCCGCTTTCGAAGTAAAGAATGATGTCCTTTCTTTTAATGTAAGCGCATGGTGTGCATGCCTCAGGCCTCGACTTCGCCAGTGCTTACTAGCCACCGAATTTTGAAGACGGCAACGTGATAACGAAGCTCGAATAGCCCCACGATGGCACGAACGAGGCGGCAGGAGCTAAGCCTTGTAACCTCGGTGACTTGAATCGAGACCGAACGACTAGAACAAGAACTGTGATGTGTTCGTCGCGCTAACACGGCTGACTACTAACGAGACGAGGCTTACGAGGCCAACAAAGCCAAAAGAAAACAAACAAACAAACAAACTAAACAGCCGGAGCCTGAAAAAGCAGATACTCTTGGCCATGAGTTCGACAAGAAGTTCCATTTTCGGTTCCGTTTACACGGTGAGGCGAAAATTTTAGCTCCGATTACCGAAAGTTTTTTAAACTTTATCTGAATACAAAACCAACAAACTTACAGGCTACGGTTCCGTTTAAGCGGCAATTCAGTTTTAGCGATTTTCTTTTATCGAGATTCTACTGTATACGTAATAGGAATAAGAAAACAACGTGTAGCTTTGTGCCGTTGCTCTTCAAGGCACGTGGAAATGCACAGATGACACATGAAATGAATGAAATGAAGTGCACGCGTGCTGTAGATCAAAATGACAATGACATTATTTTTCACGTCTGGGCGGTCATATGCTTCAAGCGAATATCCACATATGGACAATGACACATACCGACTCTCTGGAGTTCTTCCTTTTTTCTTTTTTTTTTAAACGTACAACTACAGAAGTCACCGCAGGAAACGTTCTTCTTTCGGAGTCATCGAAATCGCACAGGTGTACGTCCGCAGTTGTCGCTGTAGGTAGCATCATCTTGGGGGGATCGTGTGTGGGAATGATGGGCAGGAGGCATAAACGTTGAGTTCAAGATTAAGAGAAGCTGGGTGGCCTCCTTGCATAGATTAGTCCAGGTTGCCGGTGAATTTTGTTTTGCACATCGACAGGCGTGAATGTGGAGGTCTTATTTTCACCGGCGTGCCAACTTAACAGCGTTCATTGTATGTTGGTGTCTTGTAACGGTTTTCTAGGATACGCAACGTTCAAATTATGCTCAAAAGAATTTCCGGTGGAGCACTGTAGAGTAACCCAGCGTTATTCAATTGAAATCTAATCTGGAC
The DNA here is from genome assembly GCF_048455015.1 of Haemaphysalis longicornis. Classification (NCBI taxonomy): domain Eukaryota; kingdom Metazoa; phylum Arthropoda; class Arachnida; order Ixodida; family Ixodidae; genus Haemaphysalis; species Haemaphysalis longicornis. The sequence goes on along the minus strand of NW_027526295.1, from coordinate 245,730,954 downwards.
GCATTTTAAGGCAACTCAAGTGCTCTTGCCTGGCATCTCTACGACCTGCACAATAAGTACTGAAAATGAAGCCAGTTTCGTTTTTGGTGTGTGTGTGTGTGTCGTTGGGTTTTTTCGATGTCCATTTCCTATTGCTTCGTTTCTAAAAGAATGGGCTAACTTCAGGTTATTTCTCTCCGCAGTTAGGAAATGATACTGGACAATAGATCACATCCATGTCGTCAATCAAGAAAAATCCGCAGAATACACTACACCCGTTTATGTGGCATTTATAGATTATGAAAAGTGTTTGATTCAGTATACACAGCGACAGTGCTGGAAGAATTAAGGACCAGGGAAAAGAGGTGACCTGCATAAGACTTCTAGACGACATATATAAGGGATGTGCGGACGGGATAATCCTTCAGAAGCAAAGCGAGAAATTTCCGATCCGAAAGGGAGTACGAAGGGGAGATACCAGCTCGCCAAAACTGTTCACAACATGTCTGGAGGGGGCATTCAAGAAGTTTGACTGGGACAACGCAGGATTACTGATAAACGGAGAATACTTGAGCCATTTGCGGTTTGCAGATGACACAGTCTTGCTAAGTGAAACTGCTGAACACCCTGAAATATGCTCGAGGAACTATAATCAGGATGAATGGCCTTAGGGCTAAAAATAAATATGAATAAATCTAAAGTATTATGAATAAATATTCCGAAAGCGTACCTTCAGCATATGTAACAAAACACTAGAAGAAGTGCAAGAATATAACTACCTCGGACAGGTTGTCGGTGCTGACCTCAACCACGAGAGAGAAATCCGGCGCAGAAGGTGTGAGATAAGGAGCACTCGGCAAGCACTCCCAAATAATGATAAGTAAGCTACCTCTATCACTAAAAAGAAAAATCTCCGACCAGTGCATTCTGCCGGTAATGACACATGACAGGAAAGCAAACTTAGGTCGGCTCAACGAGCCATGGAGCGAAGATTGATAGGAGTAACACTTGGAGACGGTTTGTTCCCTGAGCTTCCTGGATCGGGGAACAAACTGGAGTAGACGAGAACATAGTTGAAATAAAGAAAAAAAATGGACTTGGGCTGGCCATGAAGTGAGACGAAATGACAACCGGTGAACCACCAGGGTAGAAGAGTGGATACTAAAAGGCGGGTCTAGACTAAAAAGGGGAAGGCCACTAACTCGATGGAGGGATGAAATAAAGAAATTCTCAGGCGAAGAATGGACTGGAGCGGCGCCGGACAGAAGCTGTTGGAGTTCAATGGAAGAGGCCCTCGTTCTGCAGTGGACCTTAGTAGGCTGTTGGTGATGATGACGACGGGCTCCGTAGGTTAAATCAACGGTCCACCTACCCAAACGGGTCTCTCCAAAGTATTGAGAAGGTTCCTATTAGTCGGGAAGGGCGGCGTGACATCTGTCACCGTGCTGGAGTGGCCGCAATAGGTTTGCAGTTCTGTGCACTTGTTTTTTCAACAATCGTGTGTTGCTAACGCTTTCCAACAATTCAGTTTTCAAGCAAGTTGGGAATGTGCAGTCTTTCTCGGTGTCGCGAAATTCCTGTGAAACTAGGCCCATTCAATTACGCGCGTTCAAGCCGATGGGTATGCTCTGTCCCGCTTGCGCATCACGTCACGGATAGTATCGCAATCGCCGGGCGCCCCGAAAATAGGTGTGCGGCTTATCGGCTTGCGGGACGCGTACATTCCACGGGACGGACGGCTAGAGAGAAGTAGAGGAAGTATACAGTAGTAGCCGGAAGGATGCGATAAGCCAACAACACGACCTAGATTTTGGATAAGGGCACATGTCGAAGAGGACCAGGGAAGGATAGCGGATTAGGCCGAAACACGCTTATGAGAGGTCGAAGTCGGACAGCCACCGGCCGATGATAGTGATGACGATGGCGATTGTGGATCAAGCCGGTTGAGGTTCGCGCCAGCAGGATTACTATAGCTGAACAACAACACTGCGTGCGAAGTGTGCGAAGCTTCTGTTTCCGTTGCCGCCAGCGAGAGAGGGTCCGAAACGGGAGCGAGATGACGGGGAACCCACGCTGCGCGAGTGCAGTGAACGGTGGCCTCAGGTTCCCCTCGTGTGGCGGCAGCGGGAGCCCGGCGGGGCGTCCTTTTGAAGGGGAGCGCCCTTGGCGTCCACGGCCGATGCGGTCTGACCGGGCTGCCCGGCGGCGGCGAGTGACCGGTTCCCGGCGCGCGCTGGCCCGTGCCCCGCCGCCGCTCTGGGCCCGCGTCTCTCCGGGAGCCCCCGGTGGCACTGCTCCGATTCCAGGCACGCCTCGCCAAAGGGTGATAAGAAAAGAGGAATGGCGCGATCAGCATATATACATATCTCGGGTCACCACCTTGTCTCCCTCCGTGCGGCTACTGCTGTTCTTTCTTTAATAATAACAATACAACGCCGTGCACGCCAGGCTGCGAACCAAAATATTTCCGTCCGTTCGTTTGTACGGTGCATAACGGCGTTCACGTCGTCGTCCCACCGTCGTTACCCGAACCCTATACTAGTGCGAGGAATGGAATGTTGAGCGGGGTCGCCGTCCTCCTGCTCATCGAGGTACACGTGGCGTATGAGCAGACAGCCGAAGGACGCGCCGCTGTCCTGACTGATGAGCCATATGATCCGCGTGGGAGATCCTCCCGATGATGTCCAGTGAAGCGCGAGCTGGAGCGCTGCCATGGTCCCGCTCTCCGGAAGAGGGACGTCTGCTCTTCGCGGTTACTGACAAGAGTGAAAAAATAATATATATATATATATATATATATATATATATATATATATATATATATATATATATATATATATATATATATATATATATATATATATATATATATCCCACCCGGCGGGCATTTTTTCACCACTTTCTTTTCGACTCAAAAAATTCTTCATCTCTTTCTATGACCCACCACAACCTCCCCTTTGCTTTCCGAGGTTTTCTTGACTGCCAACCCTTATTTTCTGTCGTATTTCACGGAGCCCTGATTTCCTATATATATATATATATTGAAGCGTGGTTTATTGGACCACTAACGAGCAGTTAGAGCTGCGGAGAAGCCGAGGTTCTTCGTGCTCAGCAAGCTATGTCCGACGCGATACTCGATCGGCCCGTGCCCAAGCGATGCTTCTGCTTCCTCGTCGTCGGGCGTGCACCAAGCCGAATATCCCCAACGGGGAATTGTCCTTGCATGGTTGCCTGTGACAATTACATCAATCGCGTCCATAATCAACGCTACAATATATATATATATATATATATATATATATATATATATATATATATATATATATATATATATATATATATATATATATATATATATATATATATATATATATATATATATATATATATATATATATATATATATATATATATATATATATATATATATATAATATGCGTGCATGCGTGCGGAAGAAAAGCGGATAGGACTACAGTCGCTGGTAAAGTGTCGTACACGTTGCCCGAATGTTCTGGTTTCGAACCTCGCCCAGGGAGTATGTTTCTCCGCCTTTCTTTCTTCAGTAACATTTCCAAAATTACCTTTGTCACGCTAAAAAGGGAAAGGAGGGACGATTTCCACCTTGTGCCTTCTCTGGCGTTCATGTCTATGGCTTTCCTTTCCGTGATCACTCAACGATCCGTTCACTTCCGTTTATAATCAAACAAGCGCCCTGGCGCACACACACACTTTTGCACACGCACACTCGGGGAAAGGGACAGGTAGGGGGGTTGTAGGTCTGCGAAGTGGACTCTCTTCCTTAGCCAGGCGAGAACCAGGGTGGGACTAATCATGGATGAATCGTGCGCCCGCAGATCTTTTCTTCCTTCCCGTGCAAGCTTCCCGTTGTGTAAGTATAGCTTTAAGAGAAGTACCCAAAATTATTCTGGTATGTCCTACAACGTCACTGCGGCGTGCCGTAGTAACGAAGGCAGAGTTACTAAATTGCGGTGTGGCTGATCAAATTCCTGCAGGAAACGATTCACGTGGCCGTGTTTCCATATCTATGCAGCAGCTATGCGTGGTACCCGGATATGGACATATTTCTTTGCGTTCCTGGATGTCACCTTTCATACAGCGCACTCGTACTGCCGCTACACGGGTGGATTCATATTGTTTTTGTAGACTTTATTGATGATGCTGAAGACAGGTCAACCTTTTCTTCTCTGAGCATGCGTTCCACGCTTTACTGGCGTTTGTATCTTCCTGTTGTTTTCCGTTCATTTGTTGTATGTATATCAAAACTGCAATATTTATCTCGCTGGTTTATTTCCCTCATTACGATAATCCACCGTCAACCCGCCATCGTGCGTTCTCCACGTTGAGCAGGTCGACAAGCTTTTCCGCTTAACCAGGGGTGTTCCGTTTAACATCCCGCTCCTCGGCTGTGTCGCGACTAGCTGCACTACAACTAACTATATAAGCCTTCTAGTTCACTGTAACTACGCCACACCGGTTGGCATTTTAAGTCGCCTGGCTCCTTTCGAGTCCCCCCGGTTGACTGTTGTCAGGAATTGTCCCATTGCACCAGCGAGTTAACCACTTGAGCCCCATCCCCTTTTTAGACCATTGGTCTCCCTTTCAATGAAGTCTTACTTCTACTTTCCCCTCGCCCGTGCATCCTCATCCGCTTGCTGTAACGATACATCATGGAAAATAAAACATCGCGGAATACAAGGACGAGAGAGGAAACACCACAGCGCTGTGACACCTTGAACAGACTTGCGAATTGGGATATCATCTTTCGACCTGGCATTTCGCGCTGTTTTATTTTTTATGTTTCACCAACTACACAAGGCTTCTCCACGTTACTCGAAGGATGCCTCGACGTACGTATACACTGGTGCTCGCGGAAGTTAACTCGTTCTAGGTATATCGTGCAGACCCACTTTATCAATCGAGAAACGATCACTCACGTATACGAGTGGCGTCGCCTGGCCTGCGCGACCTTCGGAAGGATGTTATAATTTTTTGCATAAGCGTCCGTATCAACGCAGTCAGCGTTCCTAGCGTTACGTAACGACCTGTACGGGGGCGCTGACTCGGGGTAATGCACGTTTCTCTCTTCAACGGGAGCGCGGACCAGCAGCCGGGCTTTAGCGCAGTATATACCGACGGTTCACAGCACGAAAATTGAAAGGGTGGCGCGTCAACCCACAGACCGAGTGCGTGGCTTGCGACCACCTTTTTCTGCAGACGCTTTGTCACGTGTTGCAACCGCTCCGGCGGCCGCGGAAAGCAAGGGCCGCTTCCAATTAACGCTTGTCGCGGCCGCCATCTGTCCTCCGCGTGTGAGCAGCTGCCAAGGAACCGCAGTAGCGCGAAAGACAAAAGACCGGCCTACGCGCCCGCTCTTCGGAGGTCTGCCGATGTCACCACTCGCGAGCACGCCGAGGCCTATAATTCAGTCCTGCGTGGCGCTTCCTGAATGGAAATAGGTGCCCACGCGGGAGAGCATGCGGTAACACAGTATCTTCTTGGCTCCAGGGAAAGGTGAAGGCCCTGAAGAGCCGCCTGGGATGTTGCGGAACAAGGTTCTGTGCTGTGATCTGCCAGTGGCGGGTCCGGAGTGACCCGATGGGTGGGGCGATTTGTTGGGCATGTGGAAGGGTAATGCTTCTTTAGGAGGAACTCTGGGACTGGTCCCGTCTTGCTCTCCACGTTTGGACCCGCCGCTGAGCTTTGTTGAGGATCTGAGTGGCAGATCCTGGTCGGGTCACCCGCGGCGATCATGTCGTTATTGATACCTTCCGCGGTGGCTCAGTGGCTAAGGCGTTCTGCTGCTGAGCACTAGGACGCAGGTTCGATTCCCGGCCGCGGCGGCCGCTTTTCTGATGCAGGCGAAAAGCAAGAACGCCCGTGTGTTCTAGATTTCGGCGCACGTTAAAGATCCCCAGATGGTCAAAATTAATACGGAGCCCCCCACTACGGCGGGCCTCATCGCCTGTGACGCGTCGGCACTTTAAACCCCGCAATCAATCAATCATGTCGTTATTGATGTTCTTGGATCCAATCGGCCAGCGCATGGACCATCGTGATCAATGCAGGGATAGTTTACATCCGAAGCTTCAGCTCGAGGGAAAGCGAATGGGGCCGTAACTACTTGTGTGTGGCCTATATATCGGACATATCCGTTACACTTGACAGTACACGCGTAACCTCTCACAAACACGTTCTCATGCGTTGCATTCTCCCCATTCTGCACGTCACGGTGTTTCACCAAACGCGTGTCAGACTTGTTAATTTCGCCTGCCTCACTTCTGCTTCGACCATTTTTCGTTCGTCATTTTTTCACTCGCTTATGCAGTCAGTTGCGGTGGCTATTCCCGCTACCGGTCTATGTCCATAGAGCTCAATAGCTTACGGATAATAAGAAGTGTCACATAACTGTGGTCTCTGAAGAAAAAAAACTGCGCATGTTCACTTCAAGATCCAAACATGAAACGACGTTCAACGTTTTCTTTTACGCCTCTCAGAAAGTTGATGGCTGAGAACTGTTTCTTTGTTCTGTTCGATCTGAAGCTCGTCTCAATAAATTTTTCACTCACTCACTCAGTTCGACCTAAAGCTTCAGTCTCGAACCTCCTAAACTTTAGCACATGCTGTTGCTGATATTCTTGGGCTAATATTCTTCCATATCGCTAGCAGCCCCCTTCCCTCCTCCCTTCCTTTTTTTGTTATACTGTGCGTGACGTGTAGCCAAGGTTTCGTATTGTGGAAGAGCCCACCGTCCGCATTTAACGGCGCTCCACCTCATCTTGAAGGTGTCTGCGAGCGACATCTTTCAGCGCAGCTCGTACACCCTCGGTCCTGTCGCCGGCAGGCACCTTCCCCCGCTGATCCCGTTACCGGCGGCGCGTCGTGTCCAACGCGTCGCGCTCGCTGCGTGCTGTCGATCGGGACGTCAACTTGTTCCCACACCTCGCACAGTTATTCATAAATTCCGATATGCGAAGCAAAAGAATCCGACACGGGCGAGACGCCGTGACCTGGCCCCTTCACAAGACACCCCAGCCGAAAGGAGCGTTCGAAATGCGCGCCGACTGTGGCGTGTAGGCATTTGAAACAGAATCCTGAAGATGGTCAACTATATTCGGAGGATAATTTCGCCTGCAAATTTTATTTTTACGGATACAAGATTTCAATTGTGTTGATTGGCTGCGCCTATACTTACCCTTTAAGTGTCGAAGGACGTATGTGTTGCTCGAATGACGCATATTCCGGACGGGACGCTGTTTTGTAGCGTGAGTTACACTGGCCGAGGTTGAGCAGTTTCGCGTGGCTCCTGGAGAGCCGTGCTGCGCATGCGCGAGGAGCAGTGCCGTATCACGGCGCACAGCTGGCGCGCCGGAGCCGCCGCCGCCGCGACTGGATTGGATTGGATTAAATTGAATTGGATCGGAATTTGTTTTAGCATCAGTAACCATGATAATCAACTTTTCCTAAACAACTGCGGAACCTAAGAATAACCAGCTGAACCTTAACTCACGCTACGTATATCCTAGCATAGCCGAGCTAAGCCACTACTATTTTTTTTTTTTTGTTCAGGCACGCACGAGTCTTTCTAGGGAACCTCTTGACGAAGAGTATGGTGTATTGCTTGTGAAAACGATCCGACGTGCCTAACCGTTCGGATTCTGCTAAGTAAGACTGTTGGGCAGGTCGCGCTGTTGCATGACTTATACCAGGATCATGACCCGAACGCTTATAGCGTACTGTGCGTATGTGTGTGAGCCTGTGGTCGTTCCAGTCGTTTAGCCTCGATGAACCTGCTTGCCATTGTTTCCGCTGGCATCGGATTCGCGTGCCCAATAGCGCGTGCGCATTACTTGCATGGCCCCCGAGCGAAACGCGGACAGACGTCTGCCGCCGGCGTTTCGCCATTGTGCCAGTGCTGTGCACATGCAACCGTCGTTTGCAATAGCCTCGTCGATTCTACATGCATGCCGCCGCTATCCGTTGACAGACTCGGCCACTAAACGATGTATACAAATGTGCATGCATGTAGGCGCGTGGTATTACACTGCCAGCACTTGTAATCCGACCTTAAGCGCACCATGGTTGTTCTTCTGTATGCGTTACTGCACGAATATGTATAGTCTGTGCACGTCGTATGCGCCGTCGGTGTATTTCGGGTTTATACGTTTGGTAGAGTATGATTATATATATATATATATATATATATATATCGTCAAGTGTAGTTCTTAGTTGCTGCAGGAATGCGCACAAAGTAAAAGTCTGCTCTTCGGAGACTTTATTTCAACGTTTCGACCTGAGGCAAGTTGCCTGCCTCAGGTCGAAACGTTGAAATAAAGTCTCCGAAGAGCGCACTTCAACTTTGTGCGTATATATATATATATATATATATTTATATATATATATGTGTGTGTGTGTGTGTGTGTGTGTGTGTGTGTGTAGAGAGAGAGAGAGAGAGAGAACGAAGGAGGTGACAAATGACACATTTCTGGGTTTGTGGTGTTTCCTCATCTCAAACATGGTCCTATGTATTTTTCCTAACCTCCTGAGTTGTGTCACTAAACATATGTGCTATAACAGGTTATATGGAGGTCTCTGAAGGACAATTGAGAAAAGTTCCTCTATATAGCTCTCTTAGGGGAGCTATACATATAGAGGAACTGTAAAGTTGCTTCTGACAATTTGGACTTGCGCGCCGAAAGTTTTTTTTTTTTTTAGCCTCTTATGGGCTGTCAAACTTCTTGCGTTGTAGCACGACCATGCAGTTTCACATAAGCAGCTCCCCTTTTTGCTCTGTCATGTCTTCCGGGCCTCGTTCTTGATGCAATCGGTTGGCAGTTGCGTGCAATCGCCGACGGTGTTACGTGCTACGAGGGGGAACCAAACGAGCAAAATTAGGACACAATTCTCAATCGACTTCCGTGCACCACAAGTGTGACAATGGCAGAAAGTTGTTAAGCGCTTAATTGTTTCTTTTCTAGGCCTATAAGTGGCGTTTCCCGCATCAGCGGACAGGGTGGTCGCCTGTCGATTTTGGCAGACGTCTCTTTTGGACGCGAGTAGTGTCTCCAGGAAGTCTCGGGGCAGGCGATACAGGCGGGCCCCCTCGGCCGTACAGCCAGCCGTAGCGGGCGGAGCAGCGGTCGCCGATGGCGTCTCGGATAACTCGTCCTCCCCAGGCCAGCACAAAGGGCCGCCTCAGCAGCGCCCGGAGGAGAGCCGGAAAAGACACGCCGCTCGGCGGCTCGGCGAGGACGACGTCTTTTGTCTTCCGTAACGCGTGGCGAATGAGCAACGGCTGGAGGAACAAAAAGCGGACCCACTGAGTTGCGAGATGCGCTGCTGCTGCACGGCTTGCCGCCGCCGCTGCTGCTGCTGTGTCGCCTCCCCCCCTCGTCTTCTCGGGTTGCGTTGTTTCCGCGCTGTCGTCGTCGTCGCCGAGGAAGAAGCGTTGGAGGAGGCTTCCGCCGAGGAAGTCTGGCAGCGGTGGCACTCGCGGAATGCCTTTCCGGCGCGTTCCGCTCCAACAACTACGCGCAAGTCGCGCACTATCGGCTTCCGATGCGCTTCGCGAAGCGCCCAAAAACAAGAGCGACCGCCCTCGCCGTAGAGTTTTCTCTCCTGGACGTGTACGAAAGCGCCGTTCGTCTCTCGGCGTGTGCGAGACTGGGACAGGGCCTGTCGCCTTGGTGTATAATGACTGGCGCTTACGAGGAACGCCGGACCGGAACCGATTCTCCTCCTCGATGAGGCGATTTTGGCAGGGAAGACGTTATCGTCGTCGTGGGCTCGTTTTTCAAACGGTTCTTGCTGCATCCTAATGTGCCCGTTGTTTGCCGTGTCTGGAAACGTACGATGCGAACTTTTGGATGGGAGCGTATGCCAGTCAGACGGCCAGCCGGAATTTCCCATGCTATGAGATGTCCCGTCCGCGATTAGCGCTCGACGTGAGACGCCTCCGAGCGTGGGACGGAGGTGCGTGCGTTAGGTCAGAGTCCTTCAATGCATTGAAGGACTCTGGTTAGGTCTACGCTTACAGCGGGTTCCTTCGGCTTTCCCTCTCTCTATTCCGGTCGATATTTTGTGTTCATGCTCCGCACTGTACTGATGTGAACTCATTGCCAGTGTGAAACAGTAACCGTATTCGGAAAGATCAGTAAAACTGTTATATTTCTATGGTTACGTAATAGCTTATATATTCATTCGGCCTTTCAGATTGCGAGGTGTATAAGAAACAGAAAAATGGCCGCGTACCTGCTTGCCTCGCTGCAACTGCCGTCGGATGACGATGGAGTTTCTGCCGCTTTCAGGTTTCAGTTCTCGATTTCGCTTCTCGCAGACTATCTGATAATTCAAATTTAGTTTCTACTTGTTTCTACTTGTTTAGTTTCTACCAATTCGGCAGCTCTGCGCTGCGCTTAACTGCATTTGCACTGCTTCCTGAAACGTTGCCTTCAATATCTCTTTAAAAATGTCTCCGCCGTAATCGTGCGTCCGTCTGTCCTAGTAATTTCAATATTCGCTGTGCACTATGGCTATGCGCTAGCACGAGAAATGGTTATCCTTGCAGGAGTATCCCCGGAACGTAAGTGAAGTTTGATTTAATCCGCCCACGGTGGCTCAGAGACAGCACGAGGTCGCCTGATCGACACCCGGCCGCGGTGGCCGTTGTTAGTACGCGTTTCGGCGCACGTTAAATTTCCCGGGCGGTCTAAATTAATCGGTAGCTTCCTGGCTCAGGCGTAGCTTTTGAGCGTAGAAGCCTTATTAGAAGTGGGCAAGCTAGTTAGAGCGCCGTTTTTAGGCCAGAGGGATCGGTGTCCATTTTATCGCGAGCTGTCCTATTTACGTATATATACCTTTCGCTTCTCTGCCCCACGGTTGGCAGTTCTCCTGCCGCTGCGCGCCCCAGCTCCGTGTTTCGTATGAGTACTCTTTCTATACCCACAAGCGAGAAAGGACGTGCACAAGAACGACGAGGCCCACATTTGAGGAGTACCAGATTCACGCGCTGAGGCGTCATGCTGCTAATTGTGAGACTGAAAGTTTGCGTTTTGATGGCACCGTGGAAAAGAAAGCAATAATGGAGGAGCCCGCGTGTCACGCTTTCCAGGAAGTCGGGCCGACGTCTGTGCATGGACTGAAGACCAGGCCGAAGCCGCGCTCTGCCGTAAGCGCCAGTTATAGTGCACGTGCGTCGCTTCGAGGCCATAAATTGAACGCTGTGTATCTTTATCCTTCCCGCGCGGAGCAACCTGGGAAACGGCCTTGCCAAAACTGCCTTCATTTGGGTCCCCCGTGCTTCCGCGTTCTTCCTGCATCTGGCGACGACGACGAGGAGCTTCCGCCGAGCGCACGGCGCTGGATGTCTCCGCCGCCAAAAGTCGGGGCAGTTTCCGCAGCACCTCCGTACTTTGTGTGTTTGGTTTTCCGGCGCCGTCAAGCACAGGGGAAGCAGTTGGTCTGCCGCTTAGCGCGGTCGTTCTGCGCTGGTCGTCGTCGTCGCCAGGACGCGGCGCCTAATGGACGTCGTCGTCGGCGCGGCCTGGGCGGCGCGCGTGCATGCTCGAGCATCAGCGCCCTTTTCGTCACGGACCATGACGCGTGCACGGTGCCGCGCGCGAGCGAGAGGCGGGAGTCGGGGACACTGTCTTGTAACATGGCATCCCCGACTCCGCTTCCCTCCGCCCACCGCGTTCTTCCTCGTCCCTGGGCGTGGCTAGAGTGTCCCCTGCCACCTCGAGTCACCGCGCCTGGTGGCCCGTGTCGACATCACATCTCCCCGCTGCACGCATGCGGTGCTGCGACTCCTCCGCTGTCTGGTCTTGCCGGTACAGACGCACCGATTCTCTTTTCCTCGACGTTTGGACTGGATACATAAGATCTGAGTGGTTTGGATAACCTTTCGCGGTGTGAATCCTCGCTTCGCCTTGAAGAACGCGCAAGCGGGGCCTTCGGGAGGTCGTCTCCTCGCTGTTTTATCCCGGCTGAATTTTCGTCCTTGCTCCCGACGCGCCCACCTTCCAGCCTTTTAAAGCGCATCGTTCATTTCCTGTACGAAGACCACAGCTGGAAGGAAACAGGGACAATGAGGATATATGTGTATGGCTACCCATTACTTGGCTCCCTTCAAGCTTGCATTCGGCAGTCCGTCCTCCCCCAAATAAGGTCCGACTCTCCATCTCGCTGATTCATTGATCCTCACTCGGGTGAGTAGAGAAGAGCGGACGATGCGTGTACTCTTGGAGCCGAATGCATGATTGCGCGCCGACGCTTTTCCCGGTCGGCGCGTGGGGTCAGTGACACGGGATGCTTCTCTTCTTCAATCGAAAGCGAGAGGCTGCGTGACAGATTTGCCTCGCAATTCGGACGTTCTCCATGGTCAGCCGCGACGGTTTCTGCCCTCACCCGCCGGCTCAACGTTGACCTCAAATTTCGGCCAAGTGTGGCGATGTATACACGGTCGTCTAACGCCGTCTGAAGTTAAGGATGGTCACAGACCCGAATCGCTGGCAAACCCACACAGCCGGGACATTAGCTCTTACATCGTGAGCTTTCATTACAGTCTCTCTCTCTCTCTCTCTCTCTCTCTCTCTCTCTCTCTCTCTCTCTCTCTCTCTCTCTCTCTCTCTCTCTCTCTCTCTCTCTCTCTCTCTCTCTCTCTCTCTCTGTCTGTCTGTCTGTCTGTCTGTCTGTCTGTCTGTCTGTCTGGCTGGCTGGCTGGCTGGCTGGCTGGCTGGCTGGCTGGCTGGATGGCTGACTCTTCAATCAACTCCATTTTGTCTTACATACGACCGACCCGCTTTCTTCGAAGAGTTCGAGGCCGCTACTCCAAACATTGCGGTGTGCGCAAACCTCCTCGACCAAGTTTGCCGAGGGGTTAAGTCGTTGCGTCGAGGCGCTTCGTGGCGGCCCCGAGAAAGAAGCTAACGGCGGCGGATGGATTTGAGGGTCGCGACGCGAGCCAACGCCCCCTCATGTTTCCGCGTAATCGGGTGAGGGGCGTTGCACAAGTGCCCAGCGGCAGCTCGCTCGTGGCTCGTGGTTGCCGTCCTTGTGGTGGAGCTTCTGAGAATCTCGAGTCACGCTTTCGCGCCTACTGCCCCGAAGAGCGTGTTGAAACCTTGGCGAAATTTCGCGCCACAATTCCGCAACCAATCGGGGATTTCGCGGCATATTTGCCTCGGTCGCACGTAGCGTTCGATTCGACTCGCGGGCTTTTTTGTGCATTTGCGCTCGCCCATGAAACATGACGCCTGGGTCCCCACGATGCTCGCTTTAAGCTCCGGGGCTACACGGAAAAATAATTTTTGGAGGCAACGGTTTGTAGAGCTTCTTATAGTCCGGCACTCGGCATTATTTGTCCTATTAAAGACACCGAAGAAAAACAACAATAAAAACCCAATTACTATAGCAGAGATAAAACATTGCTGATTGATTTGTTAGGGCAAGTCAAGTTGCCAAACTGCAACTTCTATCGCATCAAGTAGGGCAACACAACTAAGCCCAGGACGGAACAAGGCGTGCTGTTTATTGCGATGTTTGAGAGTTGAGAGGTCCCCTATATATATATATATATATATATATATATATATATATATATATATATATATATATATATATATATATATATCGGGATATCGGGAGAGGGTGAGAGAAATGGGCAAGAGCGACAAGCACCAACGGTGGCCGAATGCCTTAACGCTTGCCGGTGTGCTTACAGTTTTGATCTTTCTTCGAGCGAAGCTGTGGCCGCTTCCACAAACCTTAAAAGAAAAATGACGACGAGGGCGCCATGTGCAAGCATGGTGAACCAGGCTTTTAGGCTTGACTCGCGTTGCCCGAGCGAGGCCATCGGGAAAATCTTGCAGGGGCGGCCGCCGCCGCCGCGGCGATAGCGGCGCAGTCCTGCAGCTGTCCGCCGATTCTTGGCCGGGGAGTTTCCGAATCCGCGCAACATCTCAGCTGGGGTGACCGAGTGCGCCCGGGGCGATTCGCGCAGCAGCCCGCATACCGGAGCGCTTCGCCGTGACCCGGATACATGCCGCGGCGTCGGACCGGCGGACGCCGCGGCGTCACTGCAGCGCGGAGGCAAGTGTCCGTGCACTCCGTACCTGTAGTCGCTCACCAACCGCTCTCCCGGAAGGAAGTGACCGGCGGTCGAAAGTCCGAATGTGTGTATCTGCCGCGACTGGGAGAACGAGCTTGCCCCGAGCGGTCTGATAGTCTGTGTCGCCTGTATAGAAGGGCCCGTCCCCTTGGCTTTAGATATTGACTTTTAGCCCAGTTTGTGTATTTTATACTCGCTTTAACCGTGCCATATATCTTTACTAGAGTGGATATTGTTCTCCGATTTATTTATCCTTTTTTTATAAGGGAGGGGAACACGGAATTTTCAAAAGGATTTCAGAAAAAGGGGGTCCATTATGGGTACAGCGCAAAAGACAACTTGGACAAGAGAGACCCCTGCGCTGTACCCATCATGAACCTATGCCAACGAGCCCAACTCGCAGTTCTTCTTAAGAAAAAGGGGGGTGGGGGGGGGCCTGTCTCCGCTTTTTAGGCGTTCGTATCTCACGCTGATGTTTCAGCTGTATTTTTGTACCCGCCTTTCCAATTGTAATTTTTTCGTATTGTGCTTTGGATAATGAACGGGTTTCAGATTGAAGTGAGGTTATGATGGCCCGGGTTATGATGGATTGGGAACAGGTGGGAGTAAGGGTTAATGGAGAATACCTCAGTAACCTCAGATTTGCTGATGACGTTGCCTTGCTAAGTAACTCGGGAGACGAATTGCAAAGCATGCTTTCCGCACTGGGCGAACAGAGTAGAACCGTGGGCTGAAAATTAATATGCAGAAAACTAAAGTAATGATCAATAACCTCGGGACAGCACAGCAGTTTGAGACAGATGGCGAGGCAGTGGAAGTGGTAAGCGAATATATATACTTAAGCCAAGTTGTGACCCCAGATCCCAACCATGAGGCAGAGATAATTAGAAGGATCAGAATGGGGTGGGGTGCATATGGCAGACATTCTCGGATAATGAATAGCAGCCTACCATTGTCGCTGAAGAAGAAAGTGTATGACAGCTGCATCTTACCGGTACTCACCTATGGGGCAGAAACTTGGAGGCTCACTAAGAGGGTTCAACTTAAATTGAGAACGACTCAGCGGGCAATGGAGCGGAAAATGATAGGTGTAACATTAAGGGACAAGAAGAGAGCGGAGTGGGTTAGGGAGCAAACTGGTGTTAAAGACATATTAGTAGAAATTAAGAAGAATAAATGGACGTGGGCAGGGCATGTAATGCGAAGGCAAGATAACCGCTGGTCATTAAGGGTAACAGAGTGGATCCCTCGAGAAGGCAAGCGTTGCAGGGGGCGGCAGAAAGTTAGATGGGCAGATGAGATCAAGAAGTTTGCGGGGATAAATTGGTCACAGTTGGCACAGGACCGAGGTAATTGGAGAATAATGGGAGAGGCCTTTGCCCTGCAGTGGGCGTAGATAAGCTGGTGATGATGATGATGATGATGATGGTGTGATGATGATGGTGATGACCCGAATTCAGTGAGACGACCCAGCTGTGGCGTTACTGGTTGAAGCTCCTAGCAATGATTCCGAGTGGTAATGCAGCGTGGTTTGCCCCCGTTGATTCTGCTGCAGTTCACACAATCTAGTGCATGCTCCGACTCCGATCGGAACCAGGTCTAGCCACTGATTTCACGAGGATGTCAAAATTTCCTTTGCATAAAGATCCCTAGGTGACGGTCAAACTTAATCCGGAGCCCTCCACTACGGCGTGCTTCATCGCCTGCGTTGCGTCGGCGCGTTAAACACTTCAATCAATCAATCAATCAATCAATCAATCAATCAATCAATCAATCAATCAATCAATCAATCAATCAATCAATTCATTTTCTCGTTCAAATTTTAATATGAATCTTGCTTCGCAACAAACGTTACCTGCAACTTCGACGAGTGGTATTGCGAGTGTTGCGTCCTGGATTTTAAAACGCACATAGCGCGATAAAAATGCTGGCTGTACCGACCAACCTTATGAGTTCCCGGCAGCCGCTGCAGCCTCATTGTCTGGCGGAGTAGCGATTGATGCTTGACATTATTATCTTTTGCGCTGCGCCCTTTCGGCCTGCGAATTGCGACACGTCGCTCTAAGTGCTTCTCCGGCGAATCCGCCTCGCATTCTTTCTGCAGCGCGCGTCGGCGTTGGCGTGCGCAAATTACGGCTCGTGGGCGCGCATTGAAGACCTCTTTGACGAAACGCTCCAACGGGAGCGCCCCCGCACTCGGAGCCTTTCATTTTCGTTCTCGGAAAGGTGTGCCCGGACGTCCCTCCACTCGCATCTTCGGGCAGCACGTCATATTCGCTCCTTGAGGGGCGGCCGGAGGAAAAAGCAAACCCTATCGTCAAGAGCGCGATGTCGGTCACGCTGGCGGACGCTCCGCGCTCTTGGCTTGGCTTGGCTTGGCGATTAGTGAAATCGCAGCTCTGGCTCGTTGGTTGGTTTACAAGGTCGACCGTGGTCACCCAGTGTTCACTGGAATAAAATAAGAATTGAATGACCCGAATGACAGGTCTTGTGGGCGCGGTGTGTTGGAAGATGTGTTTCTATTCTTTGGTGCTAAGAAATGTAACGTACGAGACAAATTAACTGGACAAACGCTTATCGTAGGGCTTGTGTTTGAATAGCTTTCGTTGCTCTAATAAAATCACAGAGCATGCGCCCCGGATCTTTCTAATGCAAGCCGCGAAGCGTGTTGTTGTTTAGGGGGAGGCACGGAACAGCTTCATGACCGGCTCGTGTTTCATGAAAGTCCACTGAAATAAAACGTGCTTCAGTGTTTAAATATTCGTTCGTTTGTGTGTGTGCATGTATACTTGCAGGGTAAAATTTCAAGAGAGGTGTAGTCTTTGCGTGCAGACGTGGTGCGGCTCCCCGATTGACACTGCGCTTTATTTCTTACTTACCTGAGCGCGGCAAGTCACGGTACTGAATCCGACCCACAGAGGTGATTTGATATCTGATTATTGCCCCTGATACGGGTCGCTGCTGACTACGCAACAGCGCGATACAGCACGGCTCGTAGCCGGCGCGCCTCACTCGCGGCTGTCCGAGCGGTGGCGAACCGCTGCCCCCGGCCGGGGCGACCTTGAGAAGGCCGACCTTGGCAGGGCCCCCCACTCTCCGGTCTTTTCTATCTTAATTGCGCCACGCGGCGGGGGCCGCCCTGCTGGGCTGGCCGTGTCCACCGCGCCTCGTTGTTTCCATTATGTTTTCGAAGCTGGCAGCGGCTCGGCTCGCTACGTGCGGGTTTAGAGGTGTTATGGGGCAGACAGGTGATTGGAAGTGGTTCGCTTGAAGTGCGCGGGCCGCCTAAGATTTTAAAAAAGCTTATTAGTCTTTATATATATATATATATATATATATATATATATATATATATATATATATATACACTTACTTGACTTGTGTTGTTGATTCGTGGTCTTTGGTGATGTCACTGCTGCTGTCGGGAGATGTTGAGGAAAATCCTGGTCCCTCGACGCAGGAAATGTTGAAACAAATTCTTGATAACCAGGCTACATCAGAAGCTAAAATAGACGCACTTAGAGCCGATATGACCGAGGTGAATGCTACATGTGAAAAAATGAACGCCGTGCTCGACGTTATTCGAGACATGAGTGTTAGAGTACGAAATTTAGAATCTCTTGTACGGCAACAGGCAGAGAAGTTGGTAGAATATGAAAACAGAAGCCGATCCAATAATCTTTTGCTTTATGGTATCGAGGAAGACAAGGACGAATCAGACGACGACCTGAAAAAAGCTGTAATCGAGAATATTTTTAAAGAAACCTTGGGAGTGCAAGTGAACACGATCGACAAAATTCATCGTCTTGGCAAGAAAAAAACGGGGGGTAATAGGCCGGTATTCATGCACTTTTACGACTCGCGAGAAAGAGAGCGTGTGTTGCAGAATTGTGGCAAGCTGAAAGGAAGTTTGATAAGCATAAGTCGAGACTACGCAAAAGATACTGTTGAAGTTAGAAAAAAACTTTGGCAAAGCAGTGCATCTGAAAGAGCAGCCGGTGGCAAAGTAAAACTGCTACACGATAAACTCAAGATCGGCAATCGCATCTACGTCTGGGATCAAGAAAAAAATGAACGTTGCCTGTTCCGGACGGAACAAGATAAGACTCGTCCAAAGGGGCGAAAAGGTAAATCTGCCAGCCAGAACCAGCAACGCCCGCCTACTTCAGGCCAGAATTCTGGCACGGAAAGCGATTCGTCGCAGCCATAGCTAAGAATCATACTTTTGAACGCACGCAGTATAGCTAACAAAACAACTGATCTGGAACATTTATTAATTTCTCAAAACCCAGATGTATTGCTCTTAACTGAGACGTGGTTGCATAATGAAATTAGTGACAGTAGCATTTTTCCACCCACTTACAAAGTGTTTAGATGGGACAGAGATACTAGAGGTGGGGGAGTGGCTATCATTGTGAAAAGAACTATAAGTACCATGCCTTTGCACTGCACTCTACCCGAAATGGTATGGTGCCGGATTACCTACGCAAACAAGGTGTATTTGATAGGGACTGTATATAGGCCACCCTCCACTTCACCAAAATTTTTGGATGACTTGAATTCTTTTCTAAACTCGCATGTAAATGAAAATACAAGGCTAATTATGGCTGGTGACTTTAATTTGCCACATATTAATTGGGAAAATCTATCAACGGGTCAAGTTGAAGTAAATAGTACGAATAAACTGATGCAGATTATGTTTTCGTATAATCTTAACCAAATAGTTAAAGAATTTACAAGGGTCACCGCAAAGTCGCAGTCAGTGTTGGACTTGATTTTCATATCTGGTGGAGTGGCGGATTACACTGTATCAATTGACGAAGGTTTATCTGATCACAAGATGGTCTGCTTGAATATACCGGTGAGCGTAAGGGCCTCTGGAAAACCATATGAATTGGTACATGTTAAAGATTATGGCCGTGCGGATGACACGTCCATCCTAGACGTTTTGGAGAGCAGATTAGACGAATTTCAAATAGCATCCCACCACGAAAGTGTAGAAGAACTATGGCAGCGTCTTAAAGGTATTATAAAACATTGCATTGACAAATTTGTTCCCACACGAACGAAGAAATCAAAACAGAAAAATCCTTGGATAACTACAGACATAATTCACCTCAAGCGCAAGCTAAAAAGATTACGAAAAAAGAACAACCCTACGGAAATTTCACTAACTAAAAAAAGTCTGAAATCCGCCTTAGTAAAATCGAAGAAAACGTTTTTTAATAAAACGCTCACAGATTTCCTCAAATGCTCACCACAAAAATTCTGGCGATACTTTACAGATAAGAAGGACGCAATCGAACAGATAATGGATGGCGAAGTAGTGCTGACAGAAAAAAAAGATATCGCGAACCTATTTAATCGTTTCTTCCAATCAGTTTTCACAAAGTATAGCGGTGACAATAAGAGCGAAAGCCTAGTCTATTCAATACAGTACCCAATGGAAGACCTGAAAATTAGGAGGGAGGGTGTGTTTGAACATTTGTTAAAGTTGGACCCAAAGAAATCATGTGGCCCAGACGAAATACCCACAGCATTCCTTCAACGGTACGCTGAGTGGATGTCCTATTACCTGCAGCTTTTGTTTGAAAAATCATTAAGGGATAATTCAGTACCTCAGGACTGGCGCGACGCGAACGTTGTTCCGATACATAAAGGTGGAAATAAACTGTCCGTTACAAACTACAGACCCGTCTCGCTAACATCGGTGTGTTGTAAAGTATTAGAGCATATGATAGCCAAACACATTCTTAACTTCTTAGAAAAAAACGATTTGCTATGTCAATTCCAGCACGGCTTCCGATCTGGCCTTTCGACAGTCACTCAATTAATCGAAACTGTCCATGACCTTTGCGAGGCTATAGATGAATGCAAACAGGTAGACGTTGTGTGTATAGACTTTGCGAAGGCATTCGACAAGGTTCCGCATCATACTCTGCTCTACAAATTGCGAAGGCTAGGAATTAGTGAGGGTATTGTTTCGTGGATCGAGCAGTACTTACGAAATCGTTTTCAGAGAGTCAAAATTGGAACAAGCGTATCAGAAAAATGCGAAGTTCTGTCTGGAGTGCCTCAAGGCTCCGTTTTAGGACCGTTATTGTTCCTAATGTACATAAATGATATTCCTGCCATTGTCAACGCACCTGTTAAGATGAAACTTTTTGCGGACGATTGTTTGATTTATTCTCGTGTACTATGCCCCAACGATCAAATTGAACTCAACAAATGCCTGCAAGCATTAAATCTATGGTGTCAACGGTGGGGCATGGAAATCAATTATAAAAAAAACAACATATACGCATGTAACAAGAAAGCGGGATGTTCTAAGATTTGAATATAATATAGGGGAATATGCCTTGACCGAGGTACAGAGCTTCCGGTATTTAGGGGTGACAGTGGCGCATAATCTCGATTGGCGCATTCATGTGCATAATACCTACACCAAAGCATATCAAAAGCTTTGCTTTCTTAGGCGGAAGCTACCAAACGCGACTAAAGAAATTAAGTTAGTTGCCTACAAGACTTTCATACGGCCCGTTTTAGAATATGCAAATGTTGTATGGAGCCCACACCAAAAGGGTTTAAAAAAGAAGGTAGAAAAAATACAGCGAATCGCAGCACGTTTTATATGTTCTAGGTATCGCCGCACAGATTCAGTTACAGATATGCTTCAGCAGTGCGGGTTGGAACTTCTGGAAAGCAGAAGAATGAAACAATGGCTGAAATTTCTTTTCCAGATATTGCATGGATCATTAAAACTAGATAAGGAACAGTATGTGAAAGCGCCTCCAAAACATAGTTCGCGAAAAAATCACAGCAGAGCGATTCGAACTGTTATTACGCACACTGACGTGTATCGGTATTCTTTTTTTCCGGATGTCATTGAAATGTGGAATAAACTACCAAACGATGTTGTGGAGTGCTCGGGTGTACATCAATTTGAATTAGCTGCAGATATGTTTTTTAGAAATAGTGCGTCATCCGAAATCTGTTCATGACTGTGCGCTAGGAGCATTTCAGTTCACCGTTTTGTTCCCTTGCCGTATTTTGTTTCCGTGTTTTGTTCTCTTGCAGTATTTTGCAGTGTTTTGTTCATCACTGTGTGTTATTGCAGTGTTTATTCCCTCCCTGTAACGACCCTCACTAGAGGGTCAACAGTATTATCAAATAAATAAATAAATAAATATATATATATATATATATATATATATATATATATATATATATATATATATATATATATATATATATATATATATATATAGTCGTGAAGTGGAGCCCTTAGTTGCTGCAGGAATACGCACAAAGTAGACGTACGCTCTTCGGAGACTTCCGAAGAGCGTACTTCTACTTTGTGCGTATATATATATATATATATATATATATATATATATATATATATATATATATATATATATATATATATATATATATATATATATATTGCAAGGGCCTTGGGTACTTGGTGAAGTAGGGCGTTTATTTTACGACAGCCGTCTCCAAGCACCGGTTCAGGAACGAACGATGATTATGATCAGTCCAGAAGTAGACGAAGCGTTCCTCGAAGTGTTTGATAAGGGAGATAATGTGGAAGTGCAATAAATGAAGTTCTACTCTTCGGAGCTTCGCGCTCTCAATATCCTTTCCATCTTTCTCTTCTCCCTTTCCTGTCTGCCTGTGTTCCCCATTTGCCACACCCCCACACCAGCAGGCGTTCCAGTGTCCATCTTTAGGTGAGACAAACTACACCTGCTGGCGGTCTTTCCTTTCCAGTTTAACAATAAATTCATTCATTCAGTCATTAATTCATAAGCCCCTGCTACCTGCTACCTGAGTCGGTGGCCCTGGAATTGCACGAATATTTTCTTTTGACTTGGAGTTTCTTTAGCTATGTGGTTGCTCAACGCGGTAGAAGTTCGTGGCAACACTTACTTGGGGTTCCATTTCTTGACCCTAAGTGCGGAAATCCGTATATGCCTCATTCTTTGCGACCATTGGGGCGGGAAGTCCACACCCACACTCATAGGCACACAAAAGAGGGATACTGAAGACACAAAAAATGTGTACGTGTAAGAGAAGTTAGAATCTCGTGGTTCTAGTCTCGAAGCTCGACAGCTCCGTCTGGCGCTGCTATGGATGACGCGTTAACTATTGTTTAATGCTCACCTAATTGTCTAATAAGTTGTCACCAAGTGCTCTGTGATGTACAGCCATCAAAGAGAGAAAGGGAGAGATAGTATGCGTGCGTGCGCGCTGGGTGAACGCGCATAGGTGTAGGTCCAATGCCGGCAGTTTGCGCGTAGCGGTAAATTGCTAGCGCATTAAAAATAATAGAAGGCACGGCGTACGAGCGCGCGGGTACGAGTGGCCCCGAACTGTGTTGCACAATTATTATTCCGACCGTTCTCCCGTCAACCGGTTAGCGTGACGCAAAGTAAGCGTTCGTCTCCCAACGCGCTGTCAAGCTCCCGCACGCTCACGTCGCAGGAATCGCAGTGCGAACAGGGCCGGCGCTGTATGTCGTTCTGCTCCCTGCAGCTTAGCGTTCGCCGCAGCTGACACCTGTACGGCTGGCCTTTGTCGGGAGAGGTGCGCGCTTCGTGTACTTTTCTTTTTCGACGTTGCGGAGAGGTCATGATCGCTCCAGCAGACTGCGAAGGGGCCGCAGGAGGCCGTATTTGCGCTGCCGCGGGCCAAGCTGTTAGCGCCGGTGTTTGCAGGTCGTCGTTGGGTGGGGCTGGGTTAATCCTTCCGCTCTTGCCATTGGTTGCGGGCTCTATTCGGAGGGGATCTAGGGTCGTGTACGCTAACGGCGGTAAGGAGTGAACACATTGGTAACAGCGCATCAGCGGTAGCGTTAAAGGGTTATTGTGATGCCCGTCGAAATCCATCGAAAGCATTTATCGAAAGCAACGCGTGTTGTATATCTTATTGGAATATAGGCAAGCATCATTTGTTTCCAGCCATTGTGTGGCGGCCTATCGGGGTTTTGCGACAGCTTCGGGCCCGTTCAGCCTTTTTAAGGTTACACGACATTCTTTGGAGAGAAAGAGAGTGGGCCGCTGGGTTCATCGTGCGTCAGTTAAAGCTCTGAGCGGTGGCTGGAACATCGAGTCGCGGCCGCGATCTGCTGGGCCGCCTGTCGTCAGGCTTGTTACGCGGTGTGTCTTGAAAAGTGCTTCCTTCATGTCGCCCTGTGTGCAAGTATCCGGAGCGCGCGCTCGCGCTGCCAATCACCAAGGCCGCCGAGACTGCGTGCGTTTCCTTGACGCGCGCCCGGCGATCGCGCAAGTGTCGGTATGCACGCGGCGGCGGCGATCGCCAACTCCAGATGTCTCGGGTCTCTGAACTCTCTCGGGAGACTAGGCCTCGGCGCGAGGCCCTGTTGCGGGTATTGCACGAGCGGCCGCCCGCCTGCTTGGGTCGCCGACGCGACCCAGTGGCCGCCCCGACCCCGCTGCTGCAGCTAGCGCTCTCGAGGGGCACCTCACCGTCGTACGCAGCAGCGCCTTTCCTCGCTCTCTCCTCGACAGGAGGAGGCTGCGTTGGAGAGTAGCCCCCCCTCCCCGTTTTTTTTATCTTGGGAAAAGCTGCGTAGACTCTCTCCACGTAGATTCCCTCCGTGCACATTCCGAAATTTCTTGCTATGCGTCTCGCATCCTGTACCGTCGGTAAGATCAGCTCCTGGAGCACTGCCGCGTGTTTGCTGTCCGGTAAGCTAGCTGCTTTAATCATCATCGTCGTCATCATCATCTTCGTCATCATCACCGTTAATATCGCCATCACCATCATCAGCACCGTGGTCGTCGTCATCATCGTCATAGCCACCACCACCACCACCACCACTATCATCATCATCATCATCATCCTCGACCACTGCAGGGTCATTGATGATGATGACTTGATGACACTCCAACTGGCTTTCAGCTGCTCCTATCCTGCAGCGTGAGCTCATTAAAATGTTTTTTCTCTCTCTCTCTCTCTCTCTCTCTCTCTCTCTCTCTCTCTCTCTCTCTCTCTCTCTCTCTCTCTCCTTAATCCATTCTTTGCCGTTAAATTTCTTTATCTCATCCCTCCGGTGGCTTGGCGGCTTTAAGTGCACCCGGCTGTAAGTTAACCGAGTGAATTATGGATTTATCACCTCATTGACTGACATTTAATTTTACTCACGGCGGGTTTATGTCATCAGTAGGCTACAATATCAGTGACTCATACTCCCTCCATCTCACCGGCTCCTTCGCGCAGCACCGACCGGGTCGTACTAGTGAGGAAGCGCGAAATTCGGCGTTTTCGAACCCGCTCACCGCTACGACAGGCTCGCGCACTTTTCTCGCGTCTTGTCCCGCGAGGCTTGCATACACAGCTTGTCCAGACAAACGCCACTCGTCTCGACTGCAACCACTGTCCCCCTCTTCCCCCGCTTGTCTGCTGGATTGGTTGTTGCGTACGTGTCCTTCGGCGTCTATCAGTCTGCCGCTTTCGGGCCGCGCTGGCTGCGGCAGCATGAGCCCGACGTAGCGACGATGGGGTTAAACGGGTGAGCGGTGAACAAACAGCTCAGCCCGGCACGCGCCACGCTTATTTCTTCGCAACCAAAAGGGCACCTACAAAAGGCAAAGCATTAACTTCGTCTATGCAGTCTTGAGGAGTGCATTGATGTACATTTTTGTGCGCTTTCCGGGGTTTTAGCACGCCCAACAACTGCTCTATTATACGTATACATAATGACTAAAATAAGTGGCTGTATTTTCTGCCGCCGAAAAGCGTGATCGGATTAATAAATCGACAAACGGAGGTGCGTGGATGATCGCGTCAGTAAATAAGAAAACGAAGAAAACGGCAAACATAGACGCAAAGGCAGTTCGGATGTATATACACGCACCTGTGCGTAAGAATGCGGTCATGGCTATGGTATTCTTCTTTTCACTGACGTCGCGTTTATCGTGCTAGGCCGTGTCGCGGTATCAAATGATGGACGCGCTTATTCCTATGCTGCTTTGTACTCTCGGTTAACTCAGAGGTAACGGGTTTGTTTTCTACAGCGACCTTGAAAGACCCGCTTTTGAAGGACATTGCTGCACGAGACATGTTTTACTCTCGGCCGTTATCGGGATTTATTTTGTCGTCAGCGAATTTGCTTTCTTCAGCGGCCACGGATCTTTCTTCGCCGCCGCGCAGCCCTTTTGGCGCGAGTACGCGGAAGCTTCTTTCTCTCGACCTGCATGTGTTAAGAGAAGAAACAGCGGGGTGTGGCTGCGGAGCGTCTTGACAGAACACAAACGCAGCGTGTATACCGGGAGTGCAGTGACACCCCTGTGCAGCGTGTTGTCGGCTGAGTAAACAAATGCGATGGCTCGTGACAGCAAACGAACCCTTTTTGATTATCATTAAAACCTGCGCCGTAGCTCTCAAAATGACAACGAACAATAGCTAGCGGCTTGCCGCGTAGTTTGAGCGCCGATTTTCAGCTGACGACATTAAACATGGAAAGAAATGTCGCCTATAAAACGCTGTAAGAATCTCCTGTCTTTCGTGAATGTTAAGTTAACCGGTTCCCAGTGTGGAAACAATAATAATAATAAAAAAAAATGGTCCCAGGGCTTTCATATTTTGGCTCATATTGCCCCTGACCAATGTCTTCCTAGCAATGCACGATGTTTAGAGGTGAAGCCAACTTTAAAGAGGTCGCTCGAAGCTTGGTATTTGTAAGCTGGCTTTCCCACATTTCGTGTTGCGCAGTGAAACATGGCCTATTACGGGGCGGGGGAGTGTGTGATTACAGAAAACGGATCAACTCGTGTTATCGAAACTATCTCGAGACACATTATATGACAGCCGTTGAGACGACTCTACCATTATGCCGAGTTTCGTTTACTTGTCATATTAGTTAGCTCACAGTAAAGCTCTAAACGTTACAGAATTATTGTCTGCTGTGCAATACATAGCCATCTACGGAGGGAGTATGGGTACCGAAAACCGATGTAAAGACGGCTACGAAATGCGCTCCCAACGTTGTCTTATCATCGCCTCTTTTTTAGCATTTATTAAATTTAAAAAAAATCGCAGTCTTTTTCTAATGCATCTGACCGCCCTAGAGATAACACGAACCTGTGGTGCATGCTAGGTATGGGCGGGAAATAGCGGGGGGGGGGGGGGGGGGGATCGTGGGTTGCGATGCAGGAGAGAGCTACTAGACCGCTTTTGCTTATTGGCTTGGTATGGTGGATCCGTGGAGGAGGTCTTTTAAGGAGTTTGGTCTTAAGTTAGCGGAAAGGGTGACAAGAAGAATCTGCCTTTAGTTTGTAAATCGATGGCGTGTCCAAAGAATATGTTCGGTAGTGTCTTGAATTTCGCAGGTGATGCATATGCCTTGATTAGGAGAACGAAAAATCTTTTGTCGTTTAGCAGGGTGAAGGTTTTCGTACTAGTCATAAATTGTCTCAGGCGGGTTTGCTGGGAGCGAGAGCTGTACGAGGTAATGGGTGTGTAATTTACCAGGGAGGCCAGAAAGCCTTCCCACTTAAAAAAACCGTTATATTGTCTCGGCTTTTGTTATCACGCCGTTGTCCTAGATTCCTTCATTTTGTGGGCGTAGGTGGCATGGCGCGTGATAGAAGAGGCTTTTGATAACTGAAGCAGGGCGATGAGGCTTACATATGAGGCTTACAACATGAGGCTTACAACGTCGCCTGTTTAACATTTCCTATCGCATCAGCCGATAAGGGCCGAACAGCTATTCTCCTGCTGCCCTCACCTGCCTTTCCCCGCTGGCTTGCCTTTCCACATGCTGCCGGCCGAAGCACTGTCCGTCGGGTAGCGCCGCTTCACGAAAACCATGCGAAACAATTTGCATGGTTTTTCAGCCTTCGCGAGGTGGCGGCCCTGCGCCTCCACGGTTAGGGTGACGGAGAATTGAAGCGCCGCCGGACGCGCGTAAATCGAGGCACCCTGTCCACGTTCATGGCTCTTGGGGCCTGAACTTGGTGTGGCTCACGCCTTCGGACATGCTTCAGGCGTCCATATACTGCTGCCAATGGAAGGTGGCTGACGTGGCAGGAAATGTCATACAGGTGGCTTTGCACAGACTGAATTCTATTATTAGAGGCAGCGACGAGCAAAGGATCTTGCGACGAGCATGGCTGATTGAATGATTGACTGATTGATTGCAGGGTTTAACGCGCCAACGCAACGCAGGCGATGAGGCGCGCCGTAGTGGAGGGCTCCGGATCAATTTTGATCACCTGGGATTTTTAACGTGCGCCGAAATCTCGTACACACGGGTGTTTTTGCTTTTCGCCTCCACCAGAAAAGCGGCCGCCGGGGCCGGGAATCAACCCGCGACCTCGTGCTCAGCAGCACAACGCCTTAGCCACTGAGCACACCCCGACGGGTATGCGTAAGCACCTATTTCATGAGCACTGGACTCGCTAATGCCGCCGTGTCTTGCAGAAGCCCGTGGTATTTCATCTTATGGTTTCGCTTTTTTATTTCCGCCTAAATAGGTGCACAAGTATACAACTAGCTTTTGTAACGTTTTTTTTTTTATTCTTCCCTGTCCCGTCGCCTTGACACGTGTTCTTTACCAAGGCACGCCCGCGCTGCGTGCGCGCAAGTAGTACTCATACTTACTATAGACATATTGCTTACTATAGACATTTTCACTCTTTAAGCATTGAAAACAGCTTGGCATGTTCTGGACTGGGCTGCGCATGCGCTGTTAGGTTATCTTGGCGACTGTGCCAATTAAATTGCACTATGCAATCGCCGCTAGCTCAGCCCAACGATAAAATTTCTTCTCGACGTAGTAGCTGCGAAGGCACGCCCTGTTGGTGTGGCAGTACGCGTGAATGCGAACTGCCGTTTTCTCGCTTCCCCTCCGAGGCCGTTCTGTACACCATAATGCCGCATTGAGGCCCGCCATGCACACTTGGCGACAGCGCGTGCACCCAAGCGCAGTGCGTTGCCGTAACGGCCTGCGAAGCCGGCCTTTGTGTACGTAGTATACACGTAACTGCAATCCTTTCGCCGGGAGAAGACGTCGGTGGAAAAAGAGGGCCTCGATTACGTTATGCACGCGATGCAGTTGTCGAGCTTCGGTGACCCCTTTCATGTGCGCCCCGCGTCCGAGTGACGGAAGAAAAAAAGGAAACAATTTGTCGCGGAAGGCCGAATGGCTTCTGTCACGCCTGTCGCAAGAGTCACGGCATTATATACACGAATGTCACCTGGACGTAATTAAGTTTCGAGCCATTGTCATGACTTTCATTACATTGTCAGAGGTAATTACTTTCAAGATAGCTTAATCTTTGTAATCTTCAGAGTGTCCAGCATGCGTGGACCTGGGGCGCTGGCGGCAGAAATCGGATTTCCATCGGTGAAGCACGCGGCTTCGATTCTCTTGCGATCGCAGTGGGTGAGTTCAGGGTGCTTCTGAAATTGTCCTCGACCGAGGCGTCTTCTTCCGCTGGCGTAACTGTTATATGTTCAGCTGCTAATGAGCAACTCGCAGGTTTGGACGTAAGTCACATGATGTTTGAGACGCAAATAACCTGCCCTAGCGCCTTACTCGCTTTACTCAAAATATCGCTTTACCCGAAATCGAAATCGCTTTACTCGAAATATTGCTTTGCTCTAAGTGTTCTATGCTTCTCCACAGTGAATTGAGGGCTAACTGTATCCGTTTTTAACGAAGTACTACTTATAACGAAGCCAATTTTCTTTCCCGAAAACTAACGAGGGCTTACTGTACGCCAAAATTGCTCCACTCACCTACTTGGTTTGTGCTTGCTGCTTTCCGGAACTATATATGTCTCGGGAAACTGCAGCCACAAGCATTCGGACGTGTTCCTAGCTGGTTGCTAACTTTGTACATTATGCACTTCCAGTCTTTTGAAAGGGGTGTGCAAACGCTCATGCCTACGTGCGACCTACTCTAAGCGAAGTTTCGGAATATTTTGCGGGTTCCAAATTTCGCGAAACAGAGGGTGCGAAAAACGAATAGTGTCCTAGAAAGCTTTCTTCCTTTTTTTTTTTTTACTGTTGCATCTAGGCTGGGAATATTTAATTGCTTTTCTAAAGACCAGATTTGGTCTGTGAGAGCCTGTATAATTTGTTGATGTGCCTGCGTGTGACAAGAAGTGACGGGGAGCCGTTCCCAGTGAAAACATTCGAGCTGTTGTGCGTGCACTGAACTCCACACGCGCCTAGTGGAATGTATATGGAGGCGCAAATCGAAGCGGGAGCAATTCGAAGTTTATATGACAGTGACGATTCAAAGTCCGCTGTTTATGCATCTAGCTGTTGTTTTATTTGCAACTTGACGCTTAACTATACATTGCAAGAGCGTTGAGAGCTTCAAGAGTGATGTTTTTTTTTTTTTTTTTTCATTTGCAGATTTAGAATAGTGCGAAGCCAACCGGCATTTACGTTTGAAACCTCAATATATTTTGCTGAATTTTTTGTGAAGTGAAGGCGATTTGAGAAATAAGTCACAATTTGGTCGTCGTGAAAGTTTGCCAGACAGTCTAGGATATGTGCCGCGCCCGTCGGCCTCCGGGGACTATCCACAGCTTACTGTCGCCTCGGTATAGGGATCGCTTCGTCAGTTATTCCGCACAAAACGTCGTAACATAGGCGTTACTTTTCCGTTAGTTAAGTTCCTACTACTGCCGCCTTCACAGCACTTCGTTGCAGTCACGTGGCAACTGCGCGCTCTCGGCATAGCCTCCTTAGGCCGGGTTCAGATTGTTGCCGCAGCTGTCGTATATATAATAACTTTAAAGAATGACGTCATTTCACGTCTCAGCCAACCGAAGTGGGTTACATGCTATTTTTTTACGCCCATAGATCACGATATGGCTTTTGCGTCAGTAGTCTGAACATAGCCTTAGCGAACGGAATTGTTTCGGGCAAAACTGGATTGTACAGTCGTGCATACTGGACTTTCCCGCCGCTCCTGAGCTTGCAAGCCATCTATCATATCTGACTGTTATCGCAGCAAGTTCTGCTGCGATGCCATTCATGGGCGCTAGTTCCTCTTTTCGCTGAGAACTGCGAGCATCCGTGACATTTTCCAGTTTCGTTAACGCCTAAACATCAGTTAGCAGCCTTGCATAGTAGATCATGTACGGAGCTCGAACTCTTGCTATCTTTCGCGCCTTTCCTGCCGCGATCGCCTTACCAAAATTATTGCGGCATTCCCGCCGGCTCATGTGTATGCGTATGCCTGTCATGCGTGCATGATACGAGTGCGCCGCGACAAGTCGGTGGCGCTCCCCGCGCGCTTCTTTTCGGAAAGACCTCGTCGCCGAGGTTAGGACACGTACGGCCTTGGTCAGGCGCGCTGTATACGAGCGTCGCACAGCTGATCGCTGCCTTCCCTCCGCCGCGCGGCTTGTATACATCCCTTCTGCCGCTGCAGCGCCAGTTTTCTGCGCTTTTTGGCTGAATCTGATAGTCGTACTTCGCCACGAGGGCGTTTCACGAACTGATTAAAAAGAAAAGAAAAAAAGAACGCCCGAAGGCAGGGCGCGTAGCTCGCTTGCAACTTGGCACCGCGTATCCCATCTGATCGTATGGTTGGGGGATGCTTTCTGACTCATTCGCCGCTCGCAGGTAATCCATTTAGCGTTAAGGGAAGCCCTGCTGCGGCATTGGACAGAACGTGCCTCAAAAATGCCTGCGAAGACCCGCGCAGCGTATACGGAACCGTCATTGTCGAGGAAACAGCAAACTGCACGGGTTTTGCCAGTCGCTTTTTTTTTTTTTTTTTTTTACCATTTGAAAGCTTATCTCAGCGAATCCCGCTTGTATTTCCTGGTGTAACCTTTCTTGCTTGAAGCCATTTTCTGCTTCCGGTGGACTGCCGAACACAGTTTCGAAAAGCATTTCCGTCATAACAAATAACATGAACACGAGGTATATACATGGTTTGCACATGACATCCCGGCCCTTTCTTGTGACCCACTTCCGGCTTTTTAAGCGCTCCTAAAGATAAGGCAGCCTTTCGCTGTGCTTGTGGGTCACAAACATGGCAGCTACGCGGACGTCAGTGCATTCCAAATCTACAGGCACAGGTGGCAAAACACGAATATTTTAACACTGTTCAGCGCAGAGAAAACCGTAGGTCTATTTGAAGCAAAACGTCAGTGCATAACCGTGAATACGAAGGTTCTATTAATGAAAAACACACCTTGGATTGGTACTTACGCAGACAAATCGAAAAGAAAAATTCATATGACGATTACTATGCTCCCGAATGCGAAATTTGTGCCCAGCGGGAATTGGTCTTCTCGGTAACGGGGCATATATCGGCTGCTTCTGAGGAAGTGATCGCGTTATCAGCGAACGCTAGGCGCCGCGCTACTCTGCCGATATCTCGCAGCACTTCGCGGTCTCCGAGCATGTTCTGCAAATCGTGTTTGAACCTCCCGCGCAAACGGCACGTAGTTCGGATGAGCCACAAGCGCGGGAGGAGCGTCTGGCGAAAGTGTGAACAGGAGGCAGCGAGACATACTGAGCCGTAGCGACGCGCTGGGAGATGACGCTTTAGCGCGGTCCGCCCTCCCCCTCACACTTTCGCCAAATGCTGCTCCTCCGTTTTCTTTCTGCCTGTGGTGTCTCGTTCGCTCACTTGGTTACGCGGACGCCGCCGCCTTCGCCGCCGCGAAACCCCTGTCCCGGCAAAGAACACCGAGTTAGAATTGACGTCAGAAAGAGGCGAAATAAAAGGACAGCAACAAAAATACAGGCTGCCGTGCTGCCGGCTTGAGCGGCGCCAATACTACGTTCAGGTGGCCTAAATTCGTATCTGGAAAACATCGCGAACAGGCGAAAACACAAGAGAGAAGGACAGAAGCACGTTTTAGTTATGGCATAGCTACTCTCTAAAGCTTCCACCCTCACAAGTGGTTAAAATCGCGCTCATCCGGGCAACGTCGCCCCGCCAATGCCTAACTGAGCAAAAAAAAAAAAGTAAAGAAGTCGCGGGCTACCGCTGCTGACGTCACTCTGGCTCCGTGGCCCATACTGCTGCTGCAAGTAAGTGCGGCACACCACTCGACGGTTTGGGTAGCTACGTCTGTTCTACCGTTCATCTCTAGCTCACTCGTCTATGCGTTTCTCACTTGGTGGAAGGATGTCGTGACGGAAGGTGAAGCTCGTGAAAATAAACTGATATGTAGTCGTATCACCATGGTAGTAACGACCACTCATGGTAAGTGTCTTCACGCTATTGGTTATGACTCGCCTTCCCTGAACAATACCATTGGAAATGTATTTTTTCTTTTAATTGAATTCGTTTTGCTTTCACAGACCGTACAGCGCATCATCCCTTTAGTTGTGGCAGCTGTCCCTTTTTTGTACTGTTGGTGATTAATTAGGCCAACGATCGGTTTACGGTCGTGTTGACGCACACTCTGGCCATAACCTTCGTGCGCTTAGTTGATTGTCCGCTGGCTATTCAAGGCACCACGATACCATGCTGTTGTGTCCTTTTTCTTTTTTATCAGCAGGTTCCTTGGCTATATAGGCGGGTTATAAAAAACCACCGTAGGACGAAGGCATTCTTTTACTGATTACGATGATGCACAGTCACCTTCCTTGTAAAAGGATTTTTTTAATATTGCAAGCATGCTGAATTAAGTGGAAGTTTTTTATTTTCGATTTCTGGATAGTACCCCCTGGAAAGACCATGAACAAGAAGGGGAACGACCTTGGAAAAGTATCTTGTGAGTGTACTCAACTCGAGACCATCCGCGTCGCTTGCATCGACGTAGATTTATATCGATAATCGACGAAAAGAGTGTTGAATAGCGGTGTCCATGTACGAACATCGCTTTATGTTTACTGCGAATGACGAAAGGTCAAATCGCACCATAGGCTATTACAGCTATGATTTAGAATACCCTGCGTATAACATCGCACTCGTATCCTTTCAGTCGAGCACTTCGCCGTAACTTTTTTTCATGTCCCTCTATAGCTATGCACTTCTCATCCCTTTCATCTCTGTTTCCTTGCAAGTGTTCTCTACTCTGAACTTATTCCCGCCAAGCGCACCTTGTCACCACTCATCTTCCTCGTCTGCTAAGACTGCTCGCCGCGCTGTCTATAGGAGTTCTCTCGCTGTCCTCGTCAGACTACTCGTTACACTTACCACCCCGCTTATCAGTGTCAAAGCCGAACGCTCTCCTCGTCATAGCCAGTGCATGTTAACGAACTAGATTAGTGATCTCCCATCCACGTGTATCCTCTGCTGAGTGTTTGGATGAGTGTGATGCGGGTGCAGACTTAAAGGGACCCTGCAACACTTCCTTCAACTTTTTTGAAATCTTAAATGCTTGCAGAACGTAGTCACCCAACACTCCCAGTACTTAGATTAGATTAGGGGATCGCAAAGTACCTCAGCCAAAAATTACCGCTCTATGCCCATCAGATAACTTGTAAACTCGCTCAAAGGGTTTTTCTCTTTCCCGGTCTTGACGTTCTTCGACGGCTCGAATTACGTCACTAGGGCAATGTAGCGGCTGTTGGCCTGTTTTTCTTCAGCAGCAGCAATGAACGCTTTTCGGTAGCAACTTAAAAAAAAAAAAGTCACAAAAACGAAGCGGAAATGGAAGGCGTATCTGGTGCGACGAGCAAATCACGCAGTCCCGCTCCGTGCTGGCGATAACTATAGCTTTCGCAGTGGTTCCAGATGTGAAGGAAAGAGTGAAAGCGCTTATCAAAAGTGTTTCAGGGTCCCTTGAACGTTGTCATCACGTATAGGAAGTTCCAAGGTGCGTCGATGTTGCGGTGAGGTTGTACTCTATCAGAGATCGTCCGCAAACGTTTTGATGAATACTCGTTACAATCAGCGCGATACAGTAATACGAGCTGTGCAACGTATGCAGTGCTTTTGGAAACCCCTGCAAAGCTAGGGTGTTGTCCGTATTGCGTCGACCGATCTGCGAACTACAGTCGCCGCGGTGGTATACTGTCTGCCATGTAAGCGCCGCTAGCACTGCAGTTCCATTGCTGGGCCCTTCCGTCGACGTGTTCCAGATCGTCCCGTTTATCACGGCTGGGGATCAAGCGATCGGCGCTCGACAAAGGCCACGGCGGCCGCGCGCAACCAGTGGCTTCTTTTGCCTCCTCTGCCTCGGCGTCGCTTGAGCGCGCACTTGATCCGCTCGCGCCGCCGCGCGATGACCGTGAGGCGAGCGCTCTGTTTTGATCGCGCAGCGGCCAGCGTGGTGAGGCGGCGCCTCTCTTGTGTCCATTGTGTGCGCAGGGTGCGCGCTCACTGGGCCGGAACCGCGGGAGCTGCAGCGTCGGCGGCGCGTTTTGCCTCGTCCGCCCGCGCTTATTGATAAGTGTGCTCCCGCGGGAAGGCAGAGGCAGTGCGGTGGTGGCCGGCATCGCCGCGTCTTTCACGCTGACCTCTGTCTGATGCGAGCCGCAATAAATGCCGTACGAAGGGTCCGCAAGGAGGTCAGCTTCCCCTGCGCGCTACTGTCGGCATGCTTCGGGTGCACTGAACCCTACTCCCTTCGTTGAAAGCGTGCGCGGGGACCTTGAAAGTAACTGTACTTACCTTTAGCATGTCTCTATCACTGCTCTGACAAAGATGTGCCGAAGTGTTGCAGATGCTTGGCGCACAGGGGGGCGTCCCTTGTCTTGATCTTAGCTCTTCGCGCGCACTTCCTTCCTTCGTTCTTGTCGTGTGTCGAAATACGACTCCACTGCTGTGTTTGCCTTAGCTCGACAGGGCTAGGCGGGGCCATCTCGTAAAATCGCGCCTGTCGTGTGTGACGCCTGCCAGCCAAGGTCACAAAAGGAAAGAATACCGCGTGACTAAGAGCGTCGCTAGGCAACGTCGTTCTGTCGTAGTTCGAAGCCTCTCAATCGGTGCCACAGACTGGAAGAGAGAGATTTAGCAGTCCAAAGGGATTAAGCTCAAAATGTGGGTGGGGCCTTTCGTGGGGCCTCTCCAGGCCCCAAGGGTCAAGTCCCTCTGGATGCCTGCGACGGAGCTGCTCAGAGCTGCCTTTCCCATAGCACAAACTAATTGGCGTTGTGCGGGAAAAGCGGCCGAGTGAGCAAGAAAAAGAGTTGCTAGGCTACGGCTGGGGGGGGGGGGGGGGTCGGTTGGAGCGCTGCAGGCAGAGCGTTCCAGGCGCGTCGTCTCCTACCGTTCGTTTCTCCGCCGCCGCCTTTCTACCCAGCGCTGCGACTGCTTCGGTACTACCTTAGGCGGCTTGGTCAGTGACCACGCTATGCGCGGCGGTTTCTGTTGGAGAGCGTGGTAGCTGCGCAGGATGCGCGGAGGGTAGATAAGCCGGGTTCCGGCTAACGTGGCCTCATGTCCTCGAATCTATGCAGCGTATCGCCTGCATACGGTCTTTATCGTCTGGCTAAAGTTTCGGAGAAAGGACAGGACAACTACTTGGACCGATATCGGTGCCCGCGTCGCGCTCGTCAAGGTACATAACAGCCTAAACGACTCCAACCTCAACGTTCTTTCGTTGACCGCGAAGGGGTGGACAAACAAACTAAAGAAACAAAAGGAAAACAAGATAACCAAGCGGTGCTTCCCCCCGCTCGAGCCTACCTCTCGCATTCGTCTTAGTGCGACTAGTTCCAAATTTTCCTGTTTTGCATGCGACAGCATTGTTTTTTGCCATCCAGTAACCACGCACCCTTTCTTCTACAGGGCCATAATGGATTTTCAGCTTACGCACCGATTCTGTTCGTATATAATGTAGTAAAACATTGGTGGACGTAGTTTTCTATCCGTTGTACCGGACGCTTGAGGTTACTCAGTATACTTACTCTTCGACTCATCCGTGGCTGTCCAGAATCCTCCTTCATGAATACGCACGCACATATCTTAACCGAGGAATGGGTGACTTTTCCTCCCTTTGTGTGTGTGCACATATGTGTGCATATTTGTAGAAGTCGTGACAGCGAGTGTCGGGGACGCCATTGGGACCGTATGCCATCGTCATCGTCGCTGGGAGTGGCCAGCGGGACGACAGAGGCGCGCATGCCGGTGCGGCGGCGGCGGCGACGAGGTCGTCGCTGTCAGTCAGCGCGAAGGGAGGCGGCGGCCGGAGGGCTCGATCAACCCCGATCCCTGACGCCTGCTCGATCGGCCGGAAGCGCAGGCGGAGGCCACCGGCAGCGGCCTCGTTCACGCCGCAGCTGCTGACGCGGCGCCAGCCGCTGGCAGCCCGCGAGGCGCGTATATCGCTCAGCCCTTCATTTGCGAGTTATCACGAATTCGAGGAACGCGTGACCGGCGGGAGGAGTTTCTCGCGATATTGGCGAGCGGCGTGATTGAACAGCTGGCGGTTCGAGACGAGCAAAGGACAGCGGCGCAACTTTCGACGGACAACTTGAGAACGACAACGGAAGTTGCACCTGCGCCCCATCTCCGTAGTCGGCTGTACCTCATCGCGATGCAAGGAATGCGTTACTG
This sequence comes from Haemaphysalis longicornis, assembly GCF_048455015.1. NCBI lineage: Eukaryota > Metazoa > Arthropoda > Arachnida > Ixodida > Ixodidae > Haemaphysalis > Haemaphysalis longicornis. The sequence goes on along the minus strand of NW_027526295.1, from coordinate 245,694,387 downwards.
CGAGTGTTTCGAGCGTAACACGAGTGGCTTCCGCAATTTCTCGGTCTTAATCTGGTTATAAATTCCTGCAGCGACGACAAACTCCGTGAGAAAATAGCAGTGGCTTAGCTCGGCTATGCCGGATATACGTAGCGTGAGCTGAGGTTCAGCTCGTTATTCTTAGGTTTCCTGGTTGTCTAGGATTAGCTTGATTATCATGCTTACTGCTGCTTCAATGACACACACACGGTATACGCATTATGTAACACATGTATATTTATCAACGGTTCCGGCGCCGCGCCACCAATCGCCCTAGAGCTGAGCTGGTTCCGCAGGCGCACGCCATTGTTGCTGCGACGCACGAGCCATCGGTTCCACACCCGGCCACCCCTCGCATGATCATCGTGGACCGGGCCGCCACGTGCGGAACGGAGGTCGGCGAAGACGCTGGGCGCGTGGGGTGTGTGAGAGACGCCGGGCAGCGAGCAACGTTCTAGCTGCGCGCCGTGTGACGTCACTGCTCCTCGCGCATGCGCAGCACGGCTGTCCAGGAGCCACGCGAAACTGCTCAACCTCGGCCAGTGTAGCTGACGCTACAAAAAGCAGATGATGTCACGCATTAAGCACAGTAATTGCGCGCGCGCTCGCGCTGACGTTGACATCCGGGTCCGTCAGTTCGGTGGAATGATACACTACATGAGCTGTTGCCGTTCTTAACTTGCTCCCGAGTGCAGCACGGATCTTGGCTCGGTAAACGTCGAAACTGAAGCGAACTCATGAAGCGAGGTCACGTAACCACGTCAGTTTAGAATGTTTCCAGGACACTCTCAGTAACCTGAAGTAAGTTCGGTTGCTAGGCTTTTTTTCAGCTGAATTAGGTTGGGCGCGGCTCTCATTCTCACACGGTCAGCCTTTGTGCGCTCAACTTTTGAACCTTACCGGTGAGTTCCTGTTCCTCGCCGGTCCGGTTCACTGGAGTGCGAGTTCTTGCGAGTTCTTGGGTCGCATGAATGAAGTTCTGTAAGCTTCGCGTGTACTGTGTTGTGCTAGTGGCAACAATGTGCAAGGTCGCTCGACTCGGTACATGTCAAGTGCACAAATGAACCATAAATGGGCTGCTTTTTTTATTGCGGAAGTTTGCTATTCAGTATAAGGAAAATTATATGTACACATACACCCCGGAGTGTACATATACGCTCTCCAATTCCCGAAGGAATGGGAGAGGGTGGTCAGCATGTGGATTTTGTGTCCATGCCATTAAATCTGGTGGACGTTCGGGGCGCAGGCCGGAGGAGGCGATGGACACAAGGCGCCGCCTTCGCGGGGTAGGACAGCTCCACACCAAGTCCTCCGCTATAGCCTGCTCAACAGGAGCGGGAAGGAAGGGGCACGTCGAGTGAAACGGGGCATGGTATTGAGGCGGCCGACTCCCCGTCACAGCCGGCGTGAGGGCGACCCCCAGGTGACGACGTCGGAGCAGGACCTCATGGCGAGACAACCCGCCAGGAAGATCCGTACCGCGCGGATGTATGAGAGCGCGCGCTGTGTGCCGAAGACGTTCTTTTGTACGCGCTAGGCGAATAACCACTCGGGAATGTGCAAGAGGAGCATGCAAGAGGAGCGACATCTGCAGCCTGCATTGTGCGGTGGCTGTTGCGTTGGCGCCATGACACGCGAACACGGCATAGGTAACTGTCCACTACATCGTGAATTTCTATCGGAAATTTGTTCTACGTAAGAGTTTTACGAAGCTCTCGAACAGCTGAGGATGAATCAGTGTAGGTTGTACACTGTTCTGAAGCTGGGTTGATAAGCACAGTTGTGTGTAGCAGAGCATCCCGCACTTCGAGGAGTTCTGCCTTCTTGCGGTGTCTTTATCGATCGCTTTGGGACAAAGCCAAGGAAGGAACCAAATGGACACATTATGTAGACCGTGACGTTATTTTAATTCAGCGGAGTTACTACATTACACCCCTCCCCGCATGTTGCTAGTGTGCGTTAACGTGAGGGCGCACTATTATGGTTGTTTTTGCTTTTAAGGGCGAAGCCCCTTAGAGGCTGGGGCTGTCGGCCTCTCATGTCGCCGTCGTAACCGTCGTCTCATGTAGTCACTGTACTAAAACACCGGGACTCTCGTTTACGCCTCGCGTTAGGACGTAACGCGTGCTGAAAAACACCAGGACACTCGTTTACTACTCGCCCTAGACAGCTTCGCGCTTCACAGACAAGAGACTTTTACAACAAAGCTGTGTGCCACTACCCCCCAACGGTTTCATTTACGTGGGCAAAAACGCTAAGGTGCCAAGAATACACTTATACACCGCATGCTTCGCCCTTCCCCAGGTTTCACGTTAGTGGAGAAGGCCCGGGATTTTTTTTAACAGCTCGCGGCTTTCTAGAATGAGAAAAAAGCCGCCCACCTTTCGAGTTTTTTTTTTTTTTCGTTTACATTTACTCGGCTCCAGTAAACTTTTCACCCACTCACCGCCACCTTGTTGGGGTCGATAGACGTACATTGAGGTTGGGGTTGTTTGCGCTGTTGATGGGTTCGACGAGCGCGACGCTGGCGTCGATAACGGTCCAAGTACTTGGCCGTCTATTCTCTAAAATTTAATATACACAGAGAAACAGGAGAGCAAATAGAGGGAGAAAGGCAGGGAACCTTCGTCTGTTTTGTCGCTTTCTTTTTTATTATTATTTTTTTTTTTCATCGTATAGTGTAGATCGACAGCTGATGCCAGGGTCGCATTCAAACAGAACAGTGCTTAGCGGCGCAAAATTTCTGATGTGCACCCGGGGTCAGAAGCTTACAGGACACGATTTCGACTTTCAATGTAAATTTGTCTGCTCTGTGGGGGCTCAGCAGTTAATTTTGATTTGCAAGCGAAGCATCGCACTTCGGGGTATCTTCGCCATACGCGTAGCAGGAGCTTAGCTCCCAGAGAGCAAATAAATTAACATTGAAACTCTAAACTGTCTTGTTAACTTTTGATCCCGGGTGTGTTTGCCGCATAAGAATACAACTATATTGAGAAAAAGGTGCACCGTTATATCTTTCACGCCTACAGGAGCGCAGTGTGTCGTTTTCCTCAGAGAATATAGTCCTGCACATGCATGGTGCACGTTGTGTGCACCCTTTCTGTGGGACTTTCAGGTCCTCACAAGTTATCCAGGTCTTCCTCTTCCTCTCCCGTTGGTATGCGCGGCCCCCATTGTGAGCAGCAGTGTATCAGAGGAGCTCGCGACCTCCGGCTCCTCACCGGAGGATAATAATCCGCGCGCTCATTTCGCAGCGCCGCGTCGGAGGAGGGGGAGGTCGCGTCGAACGAAATCCCTTCTCCGACGGATCGGTCTCTTGCCCGGGTCTCTTCCTCGCGCAACACGTGCTGCCGCGTCGTTTGCTTTCTTAGTGGCCCCTCACCACATCCATCCTCCTTCCAGCCACTTGGCCCGGCATCGAGAAACGGCCCGAAGGCGCGTGTCTTTCCTTGTAAATATTACGCCGCCGTTCTCAGCAGGTTCCTTATTATCCGCCGCCGAAAAAGCTGGGTTGCATCTCCCTGGGCCAGCTTTCGATACCCGACGCGTTCTTCTTCCTCCTCCTCCTTTTGCAGCCTCTCGATTTCTTTCTTTCTTCGCAGGCACCCGAATTTCACGACGCTGTCCCGGGACGGCCGACCTCGCCTTCCTCTCTCTCAGCCCTAATAGGAATCTTTCGATTCGCGACCATTCATCCGTCTAGTCCCTTGGCCTCCCCTCTCTTTCTCTCCTGGATTTGGCCCTATTTCTATTGATCGGCGGAATTTGCGGTCAAAAAGAGAAGCGGGGTTGGTCGGCGTGCGGCCCCTCGCAGCACTCTCCTATGGCTTATATTCGGCGCGGGGCTTCTTGGCCCGTTTCTGTCCTATTCCGCTCGTGCCTTCTCGCTCCTTTATTTTTTATTTTTTGCTCTTTATTATGTTTGTTTTTCAGCCGCTCGTGCAGCACGCCTCCTCCTCCTCCTCCTCCGAACCACCGCCACACATCGTGGGCCGTCGCGTGCAAGCAAGCAAGCGAGCGCGTGATGCGTCGACCTGCATTCGGTCCTCCGGGCGCGTCGTGCGCAGCGATTCTCGTGAGCCCCCTCCGTCATCTTGACACAAGCTCGCACACGTCACGCGTTCCTCCGGCTTTCGTGCTCTTTCTCCGGTCCTCCGCGGTTCCTCCCGCCTACTTCCAGCACTCTACCACCTTCGAACGCGGTGGCGACCAGTCGCTGTGACGGCGGTCCTTCTTCGAGGACACCGCGAGGGCCTTCTTGCGATGGCTGGCTGACCGGGGGCGTGCCGTGACGGCGCCCTTCTTCGCACATTTCTGTCGTCGAGGTTGTTCTGGACTGTGCTAGCTACGCGTCCGGCTGAGCTACTTGTTGTCAAGAGAGGAGGTTGTGCGTCCGATGTAGGTTGTTGGGGACTGTGGTGCGCTGCCGGCAGGTGCTGCGTTCGATATTCCTCAGTGTGAGCCTCCCAAGTTATCGCGCGGGAAGTGTCCGGAACAATCGGTGAAGCAAGGCCGTGGTGTGTTTGTGCGCGTGGCTTAGGTCTTGACACTTGGCCCGATCTTCGTGGATAACTCTGGTACCTGCGCTGGCACTGCTTGACAATCTCCTCTGGATTACACGTGCCAGCTAAGGTGGGAGCCCGGACGCGTTGTTTAGATTGTTTAGACGTCGCTTGTGCTGTGCCATCCCTGCCGGACCACGCCCTAAACTTGAGTGCAAGTTAGAAACGTTGCGGTGATTTTCTCAGAAGTCGTAGTAGCCACGAAGCCATCTGCCCCGTAAGGCTTGCTTGGCGCCCGTACCACTTTCAGCTGTTTGTCGCCGCAGTTTGCTTTCGGAGTCCTCGCCCGTTGTCTGCCCACGACCGGTGAGTATTTTCAAGCTACTGAAATCAAGCGGGCCGAACCAGCAGCTTCCTCTCCAGGCGGTTACGCTTTATCGCGGGGAAACATGATGCCACCATGGGAGGGTGCAACCGGCATATCTTCGTGTTCTTTCCGTTGATAAAGCTTCTCGCGAGTCGTCGCCGCGCGAGGCCCATTTTCAATACGCGTAGTCGTGTTTCTTGATGCGTGCGACTGTCTACGGGAAAAAATAAAATAGAAATTGAGGGTTGTTCCGCGAAATGAACCCGCGTTTCGGTCGAGCCTAGTTTCTTTTATTTATACCGTTATTTTTTATGTAATTATTGTCTTATTGTTTGTCTAATTATTTCTCGTATTATTAGCCAATAGCACAATTGCGTAAATTATTCCATCGTGATGCTGCGACGTTGACAGCATTCTTGGCGCTGTGCCAACTTTTATCGCCGGGCTTCATACACCCGCGACGCGAATCTTCAAGGTTACGACATACACACTCACGCGTAGAAAATGCGTTGAATTCAACATGCCCTTTTGTCGGGGCAGATCATCGTGCGTAGTGGCTCAGTTGGTTAGCCAACACCACCTAGACTTGCGATGGCCGTAAGCAACGATGCCATTTCCTCGCAGAGCAACCCGCCAAATACTTGAGCGCCCAAAAGTGGCCCAATGTCAACCCACAGAAATAGCCCAAATAGCCAAATCAGGAAAGTTTACACAATTCATTTCAAACGTTTATTCAGATGTCTGCTGCGAATAGTTCAAAATATTAGCAGATTGAGTGCAAGTTATATTGCAAAACATCACTCACTTGTAGCACAAACAGGTACTTGCAAGTTGCATTTGAGTACATTGCGGTGGGATTGAACGGCTCCAAACTTATATCGAATGGCCTGGAGTCCTTATACGACAACCTGCCGTTTCTCGTTGCTCAAAACTTTACATGCAGGATGTTCGCCGACGTATCCAGGGACATTCTGTTCCTCAAGTCAGGTTTCGGTAGAGTTACTTGACTCAAACATTGGCACAGCTTGCACTACTGAATCACCGCTGGAGAAACGCGGAGCTGTGAGTCGACCTAGCTTCCCCCCTGGGATCCGCTGTCAGTGTGGGGGACCATAGTTTCATACTAATGTATACTAGAGGGAAATCTGGCTCCGCTGTCGAGGGGAGCTGCGCTTTAGCGAGTGTTCCGTCATGTACCGGGCAGGCACATTCCACTTGTCCTTGGCATGGCTCATAAACCGGCTGGAAAGCTGCCCCTTGCTGCAACAAAGCAACAATATTACTCCAAAAGATTAAACAAATTAGTTTTGGTATTATAAAATTGAAGCGCCAGAAAGGTTTATTTGTCAGGATTACTGAGAAGCTTCATGCAAGATCAAGAAGAAAACGATGTTACCCTGTTTTGGTGATTTGGCTTCGAGACAAAAAAGAAGCCATGTGGGTAGTCAAGCCAAGTAGGCGGGGAACGTCGCTAGCTGCAATGGCGGCGCCCACGACGGCCAGCGACTGCAGCGCCAGATTTCCTTCCCTCTAGTATATATTAGTATGAAACTCTATGTGGGGGACCGTCCGGAACGGCCTTGTAAAATCCGGTAAACTTGGCCTCACCCATCACCACTTAGCCAAGGCAAGCAATAACAACGGAAAACCCAACAAAACTTAGCAAAGCCTAGCAAAACTAAGCAAAACCGGAAGAAGCTAGGTCGACCCCAGCTACGCCGTTTCTCCAGCCTTGCACCACTAGTGCCAGCGTTTTTTTTTTTTGCGTTTTAGTAGCCCAAGAAAGACCATCACCTTTCAAATGCTATTTAGTAAAGGGTGCGCATACGCACATGGCCATTTTGCTCACACTCGAGCAGACGCGAAAGCCGGCTTCACTGCTATGGTACTCTTTCTGCAGTGGTGCACCCTTTACAGGCGGCACAGTTTTTTATATATATTTTTTGCTAACGCCACCGGACCAAGCTCAAGCTTAAACAGCTCCGCTGTTAAAACTCGTTAAACCGCAGCATTTCAAACTGGAATCGTGGCTAGTTGCGACAGCTGCAGAAACATTGGGGGGACGTCAGCGCTGTTTTAAGTAAAAGCTTTCTTAGTGAGACTGATGGCGTTTCGTCAAAAAACTGGTGCATTTCCTCATAGACCGGTTGGTCGACGGAAAAGCTCGGATAAGGACTGTGGACACATGGCGTGTGCGTAAAACGGGGCTTCCGTTGTCGCAACACGGCTACTTTTAAATCGCGAAAAAGGAACGCTTCTAGATAAGACAATACACTCATCAATCACGAAACAGTACAACAGTATACCCTTATCTAATAAACCACTTGTCGGTATGCGTTTAGATATTTCGTGAATGCCTTTACAAGTGCGTGAACAATTGTCGCGTGGGTTTGCTCTTCGTTTGCGATGTGGGTCATTGAACGTTTGACGATCGATTGGACGCACTTTCATTGAAGGCTGGACGCACTTTTAGCTATCGCTCTTCACTCAACTTTCTTTAATTAAGAAGGGATGGTAAATTTTTGGTGCGGAGGACATTCTTCCAAAAAATGGTTACAGAGTTCACCAAGCTTACATTGCAGCAAGCATTATTTTGACTCCATTGTAGAAATGTTTTGCCCCGGAATGAACTTCCCAAAAACCCTTGAACAGAGCATCGAAAGAGAATTTACTTATGTTGTTGTAATGCAAGAGGCGGAGGTCACCCTAACAGTTTGACTGGATGAAAGGCCCTTAATGTGCTTTTCACACATGCGATCATAAGTGAACGGCACGGCTCAAGAATTATGGCCTTCTTCTCATCGCTAGGAGAAGACATTTCCAGGGCGTCACGGAAAACACTTCCTAGATGGTGAGCTCGAACATGCAATAAATGGTTCTCCCAATAGCCCAAAAATAGCCAAATGGACGACCAGTAATTTTTTTCCTGTGCTGCACGGTCGTTTTAAAATCCTTCCAGAGGCCTTAAAACTACTTGTGTCTCGAGTGGCGCATTGACTATCTTCGAAGCGTACTTGCAAGCAAGCCTTCAAATTTCGTTTGAAAGTTGTTGCCGGGTAGCAGACATATTGACGAGCTCATCGGTACGTGATGGTGAGAGCTCCCGCCGTCCGGGGAGCTGCTTCTAGTCCCGGATGTCCTGATTCTGCTGGCTACTCGTGCCCTCTCCATCAGCACGCACTAGGGTCTTAGCTCCGAGCTGGCCAGTCGGTCCGCTTACTACTCATACGTGGGACGGGGATCGAAGTCTACCGAAGGCAAATTACAAAACCTCACTGTAAGCGCATCTGAAGCACGTCAAATCTGCCGCGCACCTCGTTGGCTGCGCGCCGTTTCGTAATGGCGTTGCATCCTAACTTCAATGTTTGGGCACGTGCGTTTCTCAAACTCCCCTATCCTGTTTGACGCTTTCGACTCGTTCTAGTGCCCAGTCATTTTTTTTTTTTCTCGAAGCTGACCCCCAAGCTCGAAAAGTTGTCTTTAAGAAATAATAAATAGCGTCTTCGACTGTAACCTAAACGAGGTGCCCAATATATCTTGTCCGCTTACTGATGTTTTTGTTCTATCTGATAGTCTTTTTGGCTGTTGCGGTGAACCAAAAGGATTTAGTTAGAATTTGCAGGTTGATGTAAAAATATTGTTCATTAAGCTTTATGTGCAGAATCTTTGCTTGGCGTAACGTACTGTGGCAAACGTACTTGACGTGAGGTGAGTGTGGCAAAGAGGAAGAAAAAATTGTCTTTTCTCCATTGCTAGAACAGCCAGCAGAATGGGGTCCTCTGACGACCATGCAGCAACCACAAAAAGCGTGAAGGGCGATAGGGAGCCCGTTTGTGATAGGAAGTGAACGCGTCTTAGGTTATACGGTACTTTTCCAAAATGGAGCTTTCCGGCTGACCTGGAGCCTTGCGAAGAGCGTGGGTTCTAAGTGTGCGCACACGTACGCGCGCGTGTTGGACGGGAGGAGGGGGATGCTTCAGGGTTTATTATCAGCCGCGGTTTCCTGTCCTAATGCCTAGCGACAATATTGTTGTCGAAAGTATAGCACTTGGCAACGGCCAGTTGACCGAGAGAAACTGACCTTTCTATGGTAAAAGCGTTCATGAAATTTATGACGCGTTGTTGATCCTGTTGATTCACGGCTGCAGGACGAAAAATAGCGCGAGGAAAGACAATGACAGCGAGGCGGGTACTAAATTTAAAGCATCTATCCGCGTCCCCACCATTTCCTCAAACCCAAACCATTGCCTCCGAAATAAACGCCCTCTTGGTTAACTGTGTTCGGCAAGAATTGCGTCCGCTCACGTTGCGGTCACAATGTACACAGTGATGTAGCTTTGAACCCTTTTCATGGTTTTATGAAGCCGTGCTGCGTTACTTTCTTCAAGGGAGGGAATGTAGCATCTAGGAGGTGAAATCTACTAAAATTTCCTCCGCTCAACCGACATGAAGTGTCCCGGTGTTTTAGTACCGTGACCACATGAGAATACGACGACACGAGACGCCGACAGCCTCAGCCCCTATGGGGCTTTGCCCCTAAAAAAATGTCGCATTTCATCAGGCGCAACGCACACAACAGGCGCACACTGAATGAGTTCGAAATCATCCGAGTTTTAAGTGCGAATGCACTTTATAAGCGACCCCAAACCATCCACCGCCGGCGGCGGCGGCGGCGGCGGCGGCGGCGTCGGCGGCGTCCGCAGTGCTCCTCTATATTTAAAAAAGAAACAGCATCCGGCGCCAGGTTTCGATCCGAGGACTTTGCGGCCGCAGCGCGACGCTCTACCGACCAAGCTACGGACGCGACGGTGATATCAGTGTTAGACGCGCCTTATATCTTTAACGCATTCAAACTACGTCGTCAGCGGCGTGCGTTGGCGACTCAGCGGCGTTATAGCGGCTTGATAACTGCGTGGTGTACACGTGATACTACAAACCCGATGGAAGAGATGGAAGAGAAGGCGGCGAGGCGGTGGGCTGCGGGGGCCGAGCGCAAGCGCCGCAAGCGGGCCGACAACCGTGCATTCGCACTTTCACATTCTCCCCCTCGGGGAAATGCGGGGGAATTTTTTTTTAATCCTGAAGCTGCTTTCCATCTCGTGTCTACTTTTATGCGCAGACGATGAGCATTTGCATTTCGTTTTCAAGAAAGCACCCAGCTACGCATTTAGCTCTCCGGTATTTCAATTGATGGACGGATGAAAGAAACGCTCGCGGCAGATTTGCTCCGCAAACAACGCATGTGACGGGGCGCCCTGCGATTGTTCTCCGGCAGCAGCAGCCGGGCGCCGATCGTCACGTGCGTGACTCCTGGCGCCGTGCGCGAGAGTGCGGCGAAGGTGGATTTGTCGGAAAGGCGGCCGATCTCGTGCCTCTCTCACGCCGGTCACGCGTCGCACGGGGCGCGGCGCTGAAATGGAAGCGATACACGCGCTGCTTCGGCCGTGAGCAAAAGCGGCCCACATCGGGCCCCGTTCTGTTGCGCATCGCATTGACCTCCTCCTCCTCCTCGCTCGGGTGCGCAGAGGAGAGCGCCTGTGGCTGCCGTGGAAAGCGCCCGGAAAATAATGCGCGTCCTCACCGACTTAGTTCCGACGAATTAGGTGCAGCTTCGTGCCGGCCGCGATGCCACGGCCATGTGCCACCACTGCGGCGAATGATAGCCTGTTGCTAAAGCAGGCCTGCCGATGCGGGCGATGCTGTATAAACGCGGACCGTAGCAGCCGCATACAACGGCCGGCCGTCGTGCCCGCAAGCGTGTCATATTCACCGATATACCGTATCTGCACGATTCTAACGCGCCCCCAATTGTAACGTGCAGGTAAGCTTACATATGGGAAATTCGAAAAAAGTAACTTGACGCCGATTCTACCGCACAGGTGTAACAGGCATGGCACCACGTACCTGGCAGCAGACATTGGATTTGACCCACACATCTGTGGCAGCAAAAATCCCTCTTGCTTTAGTATCCAGCTCTTGCTGGCATTGAAACTGTAGCGGAGAACATTGAAAGTATCTACAATCTCAAGTGCCTTGAGCTTCATAATTTTAGATGTGACGGGCCGTCGATTCATTTGCTGCTAATTTATGAATTCCGTGCGGGAGTCTTCAGTTTTCAAAAACGTAAGTTCTCAGGGTCGGTGAAGCCTTGAATGACAATATGACTGCCTTGTTTGCGTCAATCGCGCACTCGTGTCTCTGGCGTTCTCAGTGTGCATGGCGCTCCTCGGTCGGCAAACGAAATTACCTTGCGCTTGATGAACGCCTCTTATTGGTTATCGTCAGAGCCGTAACTGCTGCTGCAATGCATAACTCCAGTATGCATTGCAGTAGGAGAAATATGTGGAAAGGCTCCTAAGATATGCCGATTACCGAATGGGCGGACCAAAATTTACTCACCTGTACTTGATGGATTGTTTTGCATTATCCTGAGTTCACTTTTGGGAGGATTTCGTGTCCATGGCAATGCTGCAGGTGGCTTTAAAGGCGATTTTGGTTTTGAGCCCGATTGTAACGCACGCCCAAATTCAAAGGCTACTTTTATCAAAAAAAAGGTGCGCCTTTCAATCTTGCCAATACGTAGTTTTTTATAAATCCCTAAGCATTTTGTGCGAAGTACCTCACAGCCCGAACCATTTAACGCCCTGCATTTGCCCAAAAATGAATAACTGGCGGAGTTCACACATTTAATCGTTGCAGTGGGGTAAATTGGGATAATTGGTCGAAGGGAATTTCGAAAACGCAGAAAAGAATACAAAAAGTAGGAAAATAGAAAAAAGTATGAAAGTGAGCAAATGAAATCAAAAGACAAAAATAAAAAAGACTCCGCAAAAATACAAATAATAAAAAATCGTGAGAACGGACCCACTGTGCAGCGCCCTGCATTTGTACTAAAGGGCGTAATTGGCGAAGGTGACACATTTAATCGTTATACTAGCGTAAATGTGCATCATTTGCCTAAGAAACAAAGGAAAACTGTCGAACGGTAAAATAGCCTAACATATTTGGCTGCTGATAACCTAATCGTGCTATAAACAACTCACAGTGGAGACTTAAGGGGCGTGGGAATGCTTACGAATTAGTCGACATTTCTCCGAATTTCCGCACATTTTCTTGGAGAGGGGTAAAACGGATAATGTGTAGAATGAGAAATCGGAATGATAATAATAATAATAATAATAATAATAATAATAATAATAATAATAATAATAATAATAATAATCAATCAATCAATCAATCAATCATGTTTATTTACGTGCCCAGGAACAGCCAGAGGCCTGGGTGCTGGCGCACGGATAGTTACATGAAAACAAAATACAAGAAACATATTGAAAGAAATAAACAAGCGACAACACACACAAATTGAAGTAGCGAAAATTACAGAAATAAAGCACAGGCGGAGCCTGGGTACAGGTAAAAAAGAAAAAGAAGATGCCTTTGTGGCTCAGCTTATTATAATGAATACACAACAAGCAGAGAACAAAGTTTAACAGTAAGACGACAAGAACAATGACAAAGTATAGAGACAAATGATAAGACAACCATGATAAGTAAACAGTTTCAAAAACAGGCAACTATAGTGGTTAAACAGAACCACAGAGAAACCAAATTTCAGCAATAAAAAAAAGAAAAACGAACGACAGAGATATCATAGATGTTTAACATACTGTGTTCAACAAAGCAGTACGGTAAATTGTAAAGGAGCTTTGAAAGATGTCAAGGCGTTCAGAGAAGCGGTTGTAGCAATTCTGTATTCTGCGCACAGGAGAATGATTGGAGTTGCGCGCAGCGGTCAAGAAAGGGCGATGCGACCTGGTGGGCCTCTGTGGAACACTAAACTCTAATAATAATAATAATAATAATAATAATAATAATAATAATAAATAATTGGCTGGGCAGCCCAACTTCGTGCACGGGGCACATGCCTATGCCCTTTAGAAAATATACGAAGGTAAATAAGAGGAGGGAATTTCCTCTGGCCGGACAACAATTACTGTTCCACAACACAGACAAAACAAAAGAAATTTCACCTAGCACAGTGTAACTGAAGGACATGTACAATGCAAACTTAAATACACAACTTATTATGAAACCTACGCAATACGAGCATAAGCATGTCAAGTGTACGAGTGTATAGCTCAATAATCGAGGAATCATGGAGCACTTCAAAATATCCCAAGCCACAACGCAGTTATGACCGTCGCCTCACCTGAAGAACGGGGGCTCGCAGTAATCGAAATGGGGCGCTGTAGCCGTTCTCTAGGAGAAGGTTATTATGCAACCGTGGGTTGTGGGCTTTCCTCTCGGCAGGAAGCTTTTACGCGGGAAGCGCGAAAGTGTACAGGAAATGAGGGTAAGAGGGCAGCGATATTTTTTATCCTTCGAAAAAAGAAAAAAAAAGAGAGAGAAAAGTTCCAGTGCTAAAAATTCTCATCATGTCTTGTTGTTGACTGCGTAATCGCTGCATTACGTTTGAAAGTAGGCTGTTCAAAATGCTGTCGTCCATTGTTCAGTTGTACCGCTACAATGCCTCGGTCTGGAAAAAAAAAAGAGGCAATTGGTGGAGGCAATTTTTATGACTTCGAATGACCTAGGTGCACATGCGCGTGAGTCATAGGTTGTTTTCGTCAATAAAAATGACTTTTTTTCTTTACTTGATTGGAAGGAAGTTGATATGTGACCCCTGCGCGGAACGTGTACAAGGGCACTGAGGTTGTATGCTACCAGCGAAGGGCGTAAAACGTTCGAACCTATTGGTCCTACAATCTACGTTTAGGTCTTTTTGTTTGTATACACGCTTGTCTTGTTGGCGAGATACGATTGGCTGCAACGTGCACCACAATAAAACTCGGTTTGCACACCACTAGCTTATCGTACCGTTGTGAAATCAGCTCCCATTTTTCACACCAAACTAAGGAAAACTGTGAAGGTGGGTGACCAGCGAGGCTGCAGAGACCAGACTATACGTGGCCTCCTCATTACGACGACAGAAGAGGAGAAAATTAGATATAAATAAAGCAAAATGTTTTTGACGACGGGACCGCAGCCCCGAGGAGCCTGGGGAAACTAGACGCGCGTGCGCTTGGAACGCCGACAAAGAGGTCGCGGTGCGAACGTAGACATTAGAACCACTAAATAAGCTACGCTTAAGAGTAACGACACTGACGCACGACGGCACCCATTTTGGTGCCGGACGCCAGGGTGGCCAGCTTTATGCGCCCTATTACGGCTGACATTAACAGGTGTAATTGGTCCAGGCGCCGCTTGGCAACCAAGACAGCTTGTGTTTACTTTTCGAAGATTTAGAAACAGTGCGCCGGTGCGGTAGGGTCAGGCTCGTTTACGCTAGCGTGGCTTATTGAATTGCTCTAGGTTACGCTAAAGCCACTAATTAAGCTACGCTTTTTGTGTGGCTGTATGTAGGTTACGCTAGGCCACTGTCGTTCTTCCCCAGCGGGAAGCGATGCAGGCGTTTTCCACCTTCCCACCGTGTGAAACAGCTCAGTACAGAGCAGCACGGCATCGCTACTCTGTCTGGGGGCTTAAAAACTCACTCCCAACGTGTCATACAGCCGCACTGCGCTCCGAAAATTACGGCATATCGAAGAGAGCGCGCGCGGCAACACAGAGGCACCAAAATGTCAGCGCCCATGGGTCTTCCGGGGTAAATTCACAAATGTCACGTGACGCGGTTCGACCAATGACCGCTGTCGCCGACATACTACAACAATGGCAAGAAAGCGTGCCGATACTCTGAAACCTGATCGAGTGGCTCTAGTAGACATGTCCTACGCCTGCCGTTCAGCAGCTAATCTTTGAGAAACCATTATCTGTATGAGAGTGGCCTGATTTTGAAAATTGTGTTTATCAATAACAAATCTATATACTCAAAGTGCATATCCAAGTGATGAGACTACAACTAAGTTCCAAATCAAGTTTTTAAACGGTGTGCGGTGGAGGTGGTGGCCACGCGCTTTATAGCACACAAAATGGGACATTTGTTTTCCAACGCTTCGGGCTTCAAAGGTAGGTGTTTACTCTAAAATTTTGTTCGCGTACATGAAAGATGCCTGGAATCCTTGCCATATAAACCTTCGCTTTAAAGCGCCTTTAAAATTGGGTACAGAAAGCGAGAAAAGCAAGTTTTTTTCCTGCTTTCAGATAAAAGCCGATAATTGAGACGTGCTACGGGTATTAAAGCGCCAAAGTAGGGGGAGAGAGAAAAGGAGAGGGTTCCGTTGTAGGGCGTGGTCGTGACTGGCGCCAGTATTGTTCCCCTTGGAACGCTATTTTATATGCCTCTTGCGCAACGCGCGAGCTGAATCGCTGAGACACTCGGCAACTATTGGAAATATTGTCACGTTTACCGTTTGCAGACAGTTGATAGTCGGTAGGGGTTTCATCATAAAGGGATCTCCGGTGGAGTGTTAGCCTGCCGAACCCCGTTGGCTTTGTGTATAGTACATACTCAGCGATGTAACCCCCCCCCCCCCCTCCTTTCCGCAACTCACGCACACGGGCGCGCACAGAGAGAGAGAGAGAGAGAGAGAGAGAGAGAGAGAGAGAGAGAGAGAGAGAGAGAGAGAGAGAGAGAGAGAGAGAGAGAGAGAGAGAGAGAGAGAGAGAGAGAGAGAGAGAGAATGCACGCAGCATTGTTTGAAGTTTGTTTTGACCTCTTATATATTCCACGACGACGACTGCAGCATCCAGTACCGGTGTATCTATCTTTGTCTATGGTGGTGTCCTGTAATTTTATCAGTCTTTACGTTATTCGTGAACGTTGACCCGTGAATTATCGTTTGCTTGATGTAAAAAATTTGCAATGCGAATGGCTGAACGTTGTTTCCAGTCGGGCCCTTTTCCAAAGTGAGACGATAGCTGCTGTGGGACGTCAGTCACGTCACAGCATCGATCTCAACGCCGTTGAATCCTGCAGCGCTATGCTACTGCACAAGTCGTTAAAGCGTGCTTAGAGTTAAGTTTGAAGAATATGAGGGGCTTATGCTTGTCAGTTGTAACGTCTGCCGTGCTCTCTTTGCACAATAAATGACACGCGCGAATTTCCTGGCTGGAAACCAGGCCGTTGCCACCGATTTTTCTGATGGCAGTTGAAGAATAGAAACGGCCTCGTAGCAACGGTAGATGTCTACGCTTCACTGAATGCTGGACCGTAATTAAAGAACACAACTGAATTATTCCGGAACCCCGCGTAACTGTACTCCTCAATTGGCGCTGGCTTTAACTGTTAAACGTCTAGTTTGATAGGAGTTCTCTCCAAAATTTTCTAATTCTGAATCGAAACGCTGCCTTCACTGAAAAACCCATATGTACACTTAGCTTATGCTCGCTTATAGTAATGTGTCCTCCTGATCGCGCAGCCAGCCGTTTAGTACCGTATTTAGTCGCATAATTACCACACTCGCGTAATGATCGCACCCCCTAAGTATGCCGTCCAAGTTCGATTCTTTTTATTTCCCGCGCAATTAACGCACCCTGAACTAGCCGCAGCAATTTGCCGTTTGTGTGCAAAGCCTAGCTGATGATGGTCGTGCGTACCTCTTTCCTTCCCTTTCGAAGTGGACATGGATACGTTATTGCGGCAGAATCTATTGCGACAAGAAACTGTCACTAAATGCAGATAATATACTCACAAGGCAAAGAAAAATAAAACGCGCTCAGGTTGCTGAGTCGGCCGCCATGTCCGCTTTGATGTCCCGCACTGTAACAGTGGCAGCCACTTATTGGTTGACCTGTTGTCACCTCGCAGCAAACTCGTACCGGCGCGTTCGGTAATTCAGGAAACACGGCATTTTGCGTCATTTTGCAACGTGGCTGGCACCAATGTGCGGAGTTTTTATTATGTATTTATTTATTATTTTTATTATATTCATGAGAACTATCGTAACATTTTTTACCTACAACTTGGTTGCGTTTTCCGTGCTCAAAAATGTTTTGCAAAAGCATTACCTCGCGTAATGAACGCGCCCCTAAATTTACATGAAATTTTTTGAAAACGTACTGGGATCATTACGCGAGTAAATACGGCATATACGCATTCGCTCTATCTGAACGATGTTCTAATTTAGCTGCGTGTTAGCCTTCACGCTTTTTGGTCATAGGTCCTCCAAATTCTGCCACATTTTTGCTGTCTGACGTCGTGTCCTCCTCCTGTTGTCACCGAGCTGATATCATTAGCGCCTCGACG
>NW_027526295.1:245620901-245677195 GCF_048455015.1 Haemaphysalis longicornis | reverse complement strand
ACGACTGCAGCATCCAGTACCGAAACGACACTGCTGTGTGCGCCGCAAGGCGTCTGTTTTCCCACCAAACCTCGTATGTAGTACTTCAAGCATTGCGCAGTCCTCAAACTCTTCTGTAGTCTGGAAGGGTTTGTATGCTTCTCTTCACATCCATACTCTCTGCTCAAGTTTTTACTGATTATATAGGTCTGTTAAAGATACCTGGGTGGTGAAAATTAATCCGGAGCCCTCCACAACGGCACGCCGTATGGCCCTGGTCTTTTTCCTCGGCTCGTAAATCCATAATTTTTCGTTTCTACGCGGAAGTAGCGTAGGCGACAGCGTTTCTTTGTTGCAAACCCTGATACTGTGTGGGAAGTCACGTTGTTTTGTATATCGGCATTGTATGCGACGCCCTAACAGCTGCTAAGTACGTGGTTACGCAACGTGGTGTACATTCCTTACAAGATCATTTCGACAGCTTCTGTCGCTGTTGCGTTTTTTTCTGCTCGTGACGCATGTTTCACGCGCACAGCTACGTTTTCTTTGCAGGCCCAGCGCGTAGTATACACAAGGCCGTGTTTGCAGGAGTGGGCGGGGTTGGACAGCAGCCATGGGTCCCCATAGGCCGCGCAAGGGCCGTGGCTCGCGCACCTCCGGGGCGACGCGGCGGCGTCGACGATATCGCCGTCTACGTATGCGCCCTTCTTTGCGCGTTGTGCCGAAGATAACGGGATTCCGCAGCGCGCACTTTGGCGACGTTGCGGCCGGATTCTTGGCCCTAATCTTCCCCCTCGCGACCGCCGCAGCGGGGCTTTCGTCAGCGAGCTGTCGTGCCCGGCGTGTTGCGTATTGTTTTCGCGGCCGGGGGCCAGGTGGCACGGTCACTCGGCGCGACGATGAAGGCCCTGTGGGACACGCTGCGGCGCCGCGAACACAAGGAACGGCCGTCCGCCCTGGTCATTGTGGACACCTACCACGCCGACGATGAGTAAGACTCCGCTGCCGATCGCTCGCGCATGCTGCTGCACGATGAATGGGCATTCCACCGAGCTGTATATACAGTGCGATCGTTGCATGACTGGGGGTGGCTGGAGCGCTGGCAGCTCTGCTTCCGCATTACGCGACCGTTCTGCTCCGTGGCCCGACAACTTCAGGTTTCTTCCAAACGACCGCGGTGTTTCGTAATTATGTTCGAGCTGCTGGCGGCATGGCGAGCCCGTAGCCGGATAGTCCGCTGCTCCTTGATTGGCAGGAGTAGGCTGTTAAGAGCTCAGACGCATATTTCACGCTAACGTTGCGCTACATCCGGGTGTCACGCGCTGCGCGAGTCGCTCGGTTTCGGTTTCTTTCCACTACATCATGTCCGCCCCGATGGCGTATCTGCGGAACGTTGTAAAAAGTTGCTTCAACGTCCTCGCCAGTGCAGTAAGAAGACGCTTCTGCGCCTGTCTTGAGTCTGCTCGCGACGTCAGCCCGATATTTCGTATCGGGTATGCATTAGAGTTTGCGTGTATTGATTCCTTATCTCACTGCCCTTCTCGGCGCTCTACGCCGTGTGTGGCGCTTTTAGTCGACGTATCAAGCAGGACAGCCTATCTGTCGGCCTTTTTCCGAGCTCGCTGATACTTATGGCCCTTTTACATTGCGCAGGTCGTAAGTGGTGCCCTTGTTTCAGCTTGGTACATTAAAGTCAGTTGTAGGTAACGTACAGAGCATCTTGCTCCGGTGGGTATAAACATTTACGGTGACGTTGAAACGCCGGTTTAGAAGCACCCCAAGTAGGGAGAATAAGCTTTTTTTTTTTTCAGCATTTACTACAAGAAGGCACAAGTATAACAAACTAAATTCGGGCTGCCGAGACATGTTGGCAGGAAGGAATATGGATGTTATTGACTGTACTTTACCTGGTCCGTTACCCCAGGTCCGTCGCACACAACAAATTATTTGCCGTGAGAATTCAAGTGATCGTGTATATATATATATATATATATATATATATATATAGGGTTTGGAAATGAAGGGCTCGTTAGGAAATACAGAAAGCAATGCCGGCAGTCTACAACGCCAAACAAGGCATAGGGGAATGGTTACACTATTTTTTACCGTTAGTGACGTTACATTTTTTTTATTAATTACGTGAGAAAGAAAGAAAAAAGGGGTGGGTTTGGTCCCCACTCTGGGCGCGTGTTTTTCTTTCTTTCTCACGTAATTAATAAAAAAATGTAACGTCACTAACGGTAAAAATAGTCTAACCATTCCCCTATGCCTTCTTTGGCGTTGTAGGCGGCATTTCTTTCTGTATATATATATATATATATATATATATATATATATATATATATATATATATAACGTTATATGCTGCACCTTGCACGGAGATTGCTTAATTCAGGGAAGGCAGGCCCGGACAATGAAGCTGATAAATATTGACTGGAATGGCAGGGTGTATACGTGCGGCTGAGAAGGTACTCTACAGCCGGACTTGGTGACGTACGCCCTGCCGGCGCAACGCTCGACGATTGCTTTGTGGAAGCAAGAAAAAGAAGCGATATCCTTATCACCAGCAGCGAGTGCCGGTCTACCTGTCCTAGAGAGGCAGCCTGCTGTGTCAAGCGGGGATGCTTCTAAGGTCCTGACCTGTCTCCTCCGTAAACATCCGTGCCTTATCGCCACATATTTGGCATTCCTTCCTGATGTTGGGGGATTCTGTGCTGTTCTTTGTCTGGGATGGCACGGAAACACTTGCTCACCCGTCGAAAATCTGGGAAATGTTTGTTCTATCGGTCGATCCCTTCTCGCAGACACTTCAAAGAAAGGCGGACACTGTGCCAAGGGACGTTATCTTGAGCGCGTGGCTGTTTGGCTGCGCATGCCTGCTCGATCAATGCCTGCTGCCTCCATTTCTCAGCGCCGAATGGCTATACTAGTCGTTAGTTAGCACGTGTACTTCACTGGTACAAAAGCGGCTTTCTAGCGGTGTCGTTAACCACTTTTTCAACGAGTAGTCTTAGTCGGAGTCTCATCAGCACATTGAACTAGCGCTTTCATTCAACGCCGGTATTGTTATCGGGTGCTTGTTATGGAAATTAGCCAGAGAACGTCCTCAATGAGACTGAGCGATTTGTTTTTTTCTTTCGTACTGAATCTTTCTTGAGATTGTAAAAATGGTTCTGTGCCCAAAGTACACCGTGCACAGACAGAAACTACTATCATCTTTGTGCTAGCAGCTTGTTGCGGGACTTGAACTGAGGGCTGTTTTGGGAACTCGGTCGGGTCTCAGTCAGGCTGCACGTGCAATCAAAGCTCTCTTGGATTTTGTTCGAAGCACAGAACTCAACAGAGTGTTGCGATTGAAAATTTTGGACGCATCAAATGACATCTTTTCATTTTTATAGTTTTTATTTTTGTTTTCTTTTCTGATTTTTTTTTTCGATTTTTTTTTCTTTTTCTTCCATCATCTAGCGTAGCCGGTCAGCGCGACGGCCTCGCTGGTTTTCATTAAAGTCTCTATCTCTCTCTCTCTCTCTCTCTCTCTCTCTCTCTCTCTCTATATATATATATATATATATATATATATATATATATATATATATATATCTAAAAATGATTCCTTAAATACTTGTGGTTGTTTATCGTCATTGATTGCGGTAAGTTTCGTAGCTCAGCTGTTGATAATGGCGAATTTATACTTTGTCACTGCTATACTTGAAGGATTGTAGTTGCACAGTCTCGAAGGGGTGTTGCGGTAAAAACGTCCACCTAGTTATTGCATCTCCAGACATTGGTCTTTATATTTCTGGAGCCGCTTGATATAGTTTATTTATGTTGTGGGCGAAGCGGTCTATCATATATAATGCGTAGAAAATGTGAGGGCTTGAAATAGCGCCCTTATTTGGGGTAGTTTATCAAGCTGTGTTTATTATACTGAGCAGAGGAAATTTTATTTATTTTTTATTTAGTACATACTGCAGTCCTCTAAGGACCAAGCAGGAGCAAATACCCTTTGAAAGACGTTCTGAAAGCCTCCTGGCGTCTAGAATAATGATGTGCTGGCTGAAAGGAGGAGGATACAAAATGACGTGCGCGGTAACGGCAAAAGGATGACCAAGGGGCACAATGTGCTGCCAGAGTAACGGACTGGACGAAATAGAATGTCGTGAATTGTGGCTTGGGAGGAGAATGTGCGTGTATACGTCAGTACTAATAGTACTAGCAAGACATAGTCCCAGCAAGCCGTGGCCCCCACAACGCGCCTCTGCAATCGTTTTGTTTGCAGATATATATGGTCAGTGCGTGTTTTACGACAATACGATGCCATCAGCAAATGGTCATCGTCAGGTTTCTAGGAGTGTCAGTAGTATATTCTAAAGCTCTTGTGGCCCGCGCCTTACTTTTTTGTTTCCATGTACAAGCACAATTTTTGCCTTCGTTGCACGGCATGGACACGTACTCCGAACTCCCATATGTTGAATACAGTAGACTCCCGTTAAGACGAACTCGGAGGGACCATGAAAATTTGTTAGTATTATCAGAAATTCGTCTTAAGCGGATGTTTTTTGCATTGTGGACGTTACAAGCGAGCAAAAGTGTGGTTCGTCTTAACCATTAAGTTCGTCTTAACCGAGTTCGTCATAAGCGGAGTGTACTGTATTGTCCAATTGTTGTCGTTGTCACAATGTCCGTCGTCTGTTACCCGAGACTGCTTCTTCAATCAACTTTTTTTTTTCGGAGTATCGACTTTGTCGCCGTGGTACTAGGCCTTGATAGAGAAGAGACGTCAATACGCATGCGTGCGTGATGTGGCTGGAACGCCTCCACCGCTGCTTCAATGACAGGAGCTTCTCGTTGATAACAGCTCAGAACGTGTCGCGAGCGCAGTTCCCGGTTCAGTTTGCACACGCACCGTGGGGTGTGTACGCGTTCCCGCATTCTGTGCGTGCGTGTCGGGGTATACATCTCCTTCGTCGCAATCACAAGTCGTGTCGCGCGGTGTTGGCGAGCGATCGCGGCAGGAAAAAAAAAAAGGCTCATCCATATCCCGCGTTCAGAAATGGCTCGTTGCGTGTATGTCGCAAGGGCAACCGGTCGTCCCTTGGCAACAGCGGCTGTTTTGACGCGTCCAAGGCATGCATCGGTTCGCCGCCGCAGCTTTTTTCTGCGTAGTCGCGAGCTGTTCCGGCCGCCCATGGCGTGTGCGGACGGCATGGCGGGTATCGGCGTAGAACAATACCTTCCCCGTGCCTGCGCACGGGTGCCCCGCCCACCGGCGAGATAAAGGATGCGAACACGACGTTGGGCACACTGGCGGCCGTTTAGCGCAAACTCCAAGGTGCAACCGGCATTGTTGTAGCCGCCGTTGGGCCCCGAACGCGGCTCTGCCACCGAGTCGCTGGTCTACATATCTGTCCCCGCAGCGTGTTTGCCAGACCTTGGCCTGGGCGCAGAGCTCGCGCAGCCAGGACAATGCGCGAGCCTGGCGTTGCAGTACTGATTGTGGGCCCTTTGTTGCGTTGAGGTCTCCGACCGCGAACGTTCAGTAGTGTAGTGGAATGATGCGGATGAAGTGGGCAGTGGGAACGCACGAACCCTTTGGTGGGCTTTTAGGTGCGAAGCACCTTAGGACCTCACTTTGTCCGTGCCTTGGCGTCCGTGTACACAGTGGTGCGCATGCGCGAGGAGCATTGGATTGGATTGGATTAAATTGAATTGTATCAGATTGGATTGGATTAGCATTTTATATACTGTACACACGTGTTGACACTCATTTACATGCGCGAGTGGATGATGCCACGGGTGGTTTAGGGTAAGAATGATCCCCAGTGCTTCGCCCACTCGTCATGATTCACTTCGTGGAGATGCGTGAATTTTATTTTCGTATCTTCGCAATGTCCCCCTCTCCAGCTTTGACATCGTCGTTTGCCTCCGGCAGTGAGAACGGCCAAGTGTGCGTCAGCAGAACGCTGCCGGCGGCGTGCTTGCAACCGTAACGTAACTAGAAACGCCTGTGCCGAACGGGAGAGAAGCGCCGGCGTAACTTTTATTACGAGCGCCTCGATTTCAGGCGCGCTACAGATCTGGCTGGTTAACATAATTTCTGAGGATTTTCTGTCGTAACGTTGTAAAACGTGCCATGGGAAGGGCGGGGATACGGTCGCACTCTGGTTTAATCGCGTTTACGTTGGAATAATTTTTGTACCTTGATAATTTTGTACCTTGCTCTAATGTTGCGCAGTGTCCATGTATACACGACTCCGATCTAGGGAAATGGCCTTGCGTGGCGACGACTCGCGAACAGTTCGCATAAGGAAGACCGCGAAAGGCAGCAAATAAAACTTCGACTCGTGGCCAAATTCTCGATGAAACGATACGGCGAAGAACCTGTTGAGAAAATTTCGAAACAAGACTAGTATTTGTGTGTGCATGCGTTTGCTTGCGGCCGCTGTATTGGTGTCTCAGGAAGTTGCGTTTACGCGATTTCATGAACGCGATTGCGCTATGCGCTAGTCGTCGTGTTTTTCTTCTGCGGCTATTTTATTTTCCATTGTTTTTTTTTCTTCTTGTGAAGTGGATGGCCGTTTGTAACCAAGAGTCCCCTCTCCTACCCCTGTGATTTCGAATTGGAAACCCTCAAACAGCGTAAATTTTCCCTCTGGTAGTTAAGAAAAAAAAATTCACGCATCTCTACGAAGTGAATAATGACGAGTGGGTGAAGCACTGGGGATCGTTCTTACCGTAAATCACCATGAGAGTGCTTACTGCTGCTAAAACGATTTCCAATCCAATTCAATTCAATTTAATCCAATCCAATCCAATCCATTTCAATCCAATCCAATCCTCCTCGCGCATGCGCAGCACGGCTCTTCTGGAACTCTCTCTCTCTCTCTCTCTCTCTCTCTCTCTCTCTCTCTCTCTCTCTCTCTCTCTCTCTCTCTCTCTCTCTCTGTCTGTCTGTCTGTCTGTCTGTCTGTCTGCCTAACCTTTTGTGAACCTTTTATTCAGTTCTGGTTAACCTTTTGTGAACCTTTTGTTCACAGATGTTTCGATTTACACAGTGCTGTGCCGTGAGCACGGACGCCGGAAAAGCCTCGGCCTTCAGGTGCTTCGCCCCTAAAAGGAAACAACTTATGGCGGGTGAATGTGGCAGGCAAAATTCGATTCCCGCTTCGTGCTTTTTTCTCGATCGGGTGTTTCCCTAGGCCTCCACTCTCGGCATAGGGGCAGTGCGGTGTTTTCGAGAGAAAATTCCAGCATTAATGCATTTACTCTCCGTATATCCCATTGTTCTTAGACGGAAAGGGGCACGCTGGGAGGTGGTGCGCGCACGACTTCGTTTCATTTGCGGCGGTGCTGTGGCCTTGTTAGAACAATATCAAACTCCCGCCCTAGCTGCTGCCGCGCTACGTTTGCAGCGAGAGGAAGGAAAACGCTGGCTGTGTACGCGTATACGTACAGGCAACTCGCGAGAAAAACAACAGCCTGTACACTGGTCTCGCTGCGGTCGCTGGTGACGCAGGTAGTGGCGATTTTGTAAGAGAGAGCCCATTTATACTAGATACCCCCGTTCGGATCGTCTTCTCCTTGGCGGAAAGTGTCTCGTCTGCTTAGCACTGCCCCGCGGCTATGCTGTGCTCTCGGAGAGCTAATTCGGATCGCTTATTACGACAGCGGCGGTCGTTAGCGTAACGCTGGCACCGCGGAGTGCATGGCTCCGGGCGCAACTGCTGCCGCCAGACCTTAATTTTTCCTGGAACCGCGTGGCGCACCGCGTACGAGAGTGTCCTTGGCGAAGAAGAGCGAATCGGGAACACGGGATGGCCGGCCTGCTCCGGGTGAAAGCAATAACCGCCGCAGCTATGTTTTTTTTCCTTGTGTCCTCAACGTCTGCACGATTCCCGTGAGGAGCGAGTGTGCGAACGTAATCACATTCGTACCGGCCAGGATTCGGTTCAATACGCGAGGCCTGTATTATCCGTCCAGCACAATGATGCATTTTATAGCAATTGCGTAGGGGCTGGCTCACCTTAGAGTATTTGGGGGGCGTCTGTGCGCGTGCGTGCGTGTGTGCGCATCCCATGAGTACCCCGTAAGTGATCACGAGGGGTACTTAAAAGCAAAATCAGGGACGGCCATGGAGAGAAGCCGAGAATTCGAACGTCAGCAGGATGGTTTCGTGAACTGTTTCAAACTTTCACGTTACCCTTTCTGATGTGTGGCGTTTGCTGATACGCAGACAGTGGTGATAATGAGTATACTGTCTGTCTGTCGTCTATTGCCCACTGCTATCGCAGCGACCACAGCGCCGTCGCGTAGGCGTGGTGGAATTGTTACAGCGGAGGAGGTGCACCTTTATTGTGAGGGAAGGCCCTCTAGCTGAGAAGAAAGTGCTGCTCTGTGGTGACTTCAAGACAGAGGACCTGAATGTGTGTCCGTAAGAGGTTGGTAGGCCGTACGGGTGGGCTGGGTTGGCGTAGGGAACAGACTCGCAGCTCAAGCAAGACCGCTGTCTATGAAGAATTTCACAGCCAGAAGACGGTATAGGGACGTCGACAAACGTATGAGTTTGGAAGGTCACTTCTGGTAGCAATGGGCCAGTTCTAGCTTCTTGTTCCAATTCTCCTGCGTTGCCACGCGCCATCTGATAGCTACAGCGATAGCTTTGGGCGACTGCCGACGGCAACCGATTCCCGGGGATCATGGCACTGATCACTGACGCCGTGAAATGCTGGACAGGTGGTGCAGCGCACAGCCCGTCCCCTTAACAGATTGACTGATGGACGGGATGAGAACTAGAGGCCCACGGAGAACTCGTTGGAGGGATTAGAGAAGACAGTTATGGGGGGCAGAGGGTGGGTTCAGGTAACTCCCGGTAGCCCATTTGGGCAACTAGAAGCCCATTTGAAGCCTTCGTTCTGCGGTGGACATTGTAAGGGTGATGACGATGACGACCGTAGCTGGAGCCGAAATTAAGGAGCAAGACTGTTGGCCGCAGTGTTATCGCAGGACCCCACGCCGCCAACTAAAATACAAATAAGCCACGCCACCGCAAACTCTGCATGCAGCACCTGCGCAGCCTTGTAGTGGTGCTGCAGCCGTGTTAAAAATTACAACGCCGAAGTTGCTCCTATTACTATCTGCGCTGCAAAGTGAATTCCTCCCGAACGTTCGCCCACAGCCGAGAAGAAGGGGGGTGGATGTGGGAGTGGAGTGCACTGTAACCTGCTTTCGGAATCAGCCCGGAGGACATGGCCGGTTCGCCCTGGCCATTAAAAAGAGGCACCCGAAAGACGCGCGTCCCAAATGAAACGAAAACGTGTCGCGCCTGTGGTCCCCGCAATCGAGATCGGGGGCCGTGGTGTGCGCACAGTCGCCGCCGCCGTCGATTCGCGACTATTTATAGGCAGCAGCAGCAGCAGCCGCTTGCCGGCCATCTGCAGGAGGACCTCCCTTGGGCAAACTGGTCCAGCTGCTGTGGAGGCTGGAACGCCGATCGGCCACTCGAGGCGATCGCCCGTGACCGCAACTTGCCCGCGCTCTTCTCTCCGACCTTGACGCTGAGGGGCCGACGACGCGCTGCGGTTGAGCCGTTTTCTCACCGCCGCCAACGCTGAGTGAACTGGAATTACGAGCACTTTGCGTTGGGCGCTAACTACACTCGTTGTGCTCGTAACTGGTGTTTTCGCGCACACCAGTGATTGTCGTAGCGGCTGGTGGGGCGGGAGGGCGAGGGAGTAGCGGATTTCGGTTTTGCCCCGCAGATATTTCGCTATTACGGGGTGTGAATGACCGCGAGATGTCTTCGCGTATTCGGCGCATTACACGCGGCGCCGTGCTGCTACGCGTCGTGGGAGCGTAATGAATGGGCTCGGGGCTTGGTGTGCGGGAAAGTGTCGATGCTGTGAGGGGAAAAGTAAAATAAATTGAAGCCTGGTTGTGCCTGGCTTGCCTTCTGAGTGTGGTGATCTGGGCTTGCTGTTGGCAGTAGGTCAAGCCACTTACCGCCGATGATTTATCTACCCGCGTCACGCTTACCCGTATTTGCGGTTAAACGTTGCTCCCGGGCTTTCGAAAAGCTGTTCTTCGATAAATTTTGTGTGTCAGCATTTTAGTCAGGGGTCGTTAGCACCGTAGGCTTTGGCCAAGGCGAGGCTCTACATGCGTCCTGCATGGTCCTGTATATGGCCAAACCTGCATTTAATTCAAATGATTGCATTATAAAAAGGCATACTTAAAATCGCGATCGCTGGATTCATTGACTTCGCAATAGGATCCTCTATTGTTACAGCGTTACAAACACTCTCAAAGGTTACTGTGAATAAAGAAACATAATCTCGAACGGAGTAACAATTCAATCAATTTTTGTAGTTTGTCAGACAGCATGGCGGCGGGCGTTTTTTTTTTTTTTTTTTTTTTTTTTTTTGACATGACAATTTTCCAAGAGTAATAGGGACAGGAACAGCCATGGGCTGTGTCTCATGGCGATTTTTTATCGCAGTCTAAGAATTTCTGTCAGAACAATCCCGTTGTCAATTTCACAGACGTCTGAAAGTCAAACACGATTTCGGTCACTCCAATCCTACGCGAACAAAGCGGCGCTGAACGCGACATCGTTCGTGACATTCGGCTTTCATGCGGTGACAGGGACGTTGACGGAGTGCGTTAAATTGTGAAGTAAGCGTAGATTCCCCACAGGTCGAGCGTCGCGTGGCGAGGAAAAAATTGTAATTTTAGCTTCTCGGTTTCAATTCAGCATTATCCTGAATGCGGAGTAACGCGTGGGTCCTGACGTCGTTCTTTACGAGCCGCTACTCTTCTTCGGCGCTCGTCATCGACCGTTTTCCTTAGTGCACGCCGGCTGCTTCTTAGAAGTCAGTCGGAACACAGTTTGTCCTTCGACACCAGGATAATGTGTACCTTAAACGTTGTGCACGCGTCTTGAGGTGTGGGGGGAACTGCGATCTCAGATTGACGCGCGTGGCACGTTGGGTCTTCCGAATTGCATTTTCAGCTACATACTTGAAACTTGAAGCATTACGTCAAACAGCGATACGTATAAAGGTTACAAACTTCCACTCGCGCATGAAAACATGGAAATGATGACGCACCTGGCCGATGTAAATGGCGCTCTTTCTCATTTTGATACCTGCCGTTCGTAACTGCACTGTGACCGCCGGATCATATTTAACTCCTCAGCGCACACGTTGATGGAGGATTGCTGAAGTCAACCGCCAATTACTGCACGAATTTCAATGTCAAAGGCGCAGTGAAAGTACTGTTTCCTTCCACGGCCTGTTCGGTAGATTTAGTGTCGGTGCAGATATGTCTTTCATATAACTCAATGTGGCAGTACGAGGGAGGAAAAAGATAACGGGGCACCTACATAATCCTATACATTCTTTTCATTGCGCTCACCCCGGCAAAATCTGGGTTTGGGTGCTTGCTGGTAAACGTTTGGCTTTAAAAGCCGAAGGGAAGATGCTGATGTATAGAACAAAGATGTTACCTTGCGATGAAGTTCGAAAACTTCGCCGTTGAGTTGTTGCTTTGTGGTAGCTTCGTTAGCTTCGCGGATATTTGGCGTCACCTTTTCCGCCTCGGTAGGCTGCTCTGGCAGTAAGCACGGCACGACCTGTCTTGGCTTGCTTTCTCACTCCGGGACTATAGGAGCCGGAACGAACACGCAGAAGGGTGCGTATACCGTTGCTGTGCGCACGCTGCAGCGTGTTACTGGTGTTACGACGTGGGCAGTGACAAAGTGGGCCGCGTTCCTGCGGTTTTACGCACTTCACAAAATTCCCGCACTGAATAGGGTGTACCTGTAACTGTCGTATGTAAAGTGGCCCTCTGTGCAATTGTGTAATTGTGGGGTAAAGGGACTTCCGACGGACACAAAAGGGGAAAAATAACCTTAGCTTTCGATATATGTGTACAGTAATTGAACCTCTTTATAACGAACACTGATATAGCGAATTATCGGCTCTAGCGAACTAATACGAACTTTGGTTGGTCACACTTCATTTCAATGACACTTATTCTTTTATAACGAAAGTGATAGTGTAAGAGCCGCATGTACTATCGGATATAACGAAGAAATGTTTGACCAGTAGGCTGGGAAGCTACTTGGGAAAACTCCCGGCGTCCGAAACTGCAGATTTAGAAAAGACCCCTTAGTTCGTGGACACTGTGGAAAACTTCATCCTGCTCAGTACTGTGAATAGCCACCAGACAAAGATCCCATCCCTCCTCGAAAAAATAGGATCGCAGATCTGTTTTGTCAAGTGAACTTTGGGCTATTGTAATTTCCCATTTCATCTTCTGGTTCATTGAGCTCGAAATGCCCCAAGGAGAAAGATAAGGGCTACCTTGTTTATAGTAGTGTTACGAATCACCCAGCAACACGTGTTTTTCCGCATCAGCGACCACGTGGGAATCGACCATGTGCGCCCACGTGTCGGTGAATCGTACTTTCGTGTCTCGACATGCCGGGTCAGTCACCTCGCTTGGCAACGTGATTCCGGAAGCTGCCAGCGCCACACCCTTCAGGCACCTGCGCGTCGCCTTGACCTTCCCGGCTCAGACGTTTCGCTATCAGCGCGATCAGAGTTGATAGCGACCCCGGCACCTTTCAAGGACACTCTCTCCCCTCTCTCGGACGCCACGAGGGGCGAAGCCATGACTCGCGAACTATGGACACGTGTGTGTGTCTGTGATTTCGTGGCGTGTTACTCTTGGGGGCGTTTTTTGGGTATAAAAGAAGCAGCACAAACGCTGATATTCATTCCTGTCTGAGCAGCGAATCCATGCGGTCGCTCTGCTCGTGTCCTGTATTGTAACCTCGCCCGTCGGGGCATTGTATGTTTTTTTGGCTTCGGCTCACCTCTCGCTATGAAGTAAACAGTTACGTTACCCTACTGCTCTGGACTTCTTCACGGCTGCAACACCGGCTGGCCGCTCGCTTCATACACGCTACCCATCGTATGTTGGAGGCCACGGAGAAAGGATCGGGTGCCCCCGCCCGGTCGCAACAACTGGTTGGCAGCGGTCGGATGACAACTTCACCTGGAGCCAGCGGTGCGAGACCCAACACCACGGACGTCAAGGCGGCTTCGGACTTCGCAGAATTCACGGCGGTCAAGGGTGAGTGCAGGACTTTTCTTCACTGAGTTTTACCAGGCTTCTGAGGATAGCTGGTAGGGCGTCTGTTTTTGCCGCGTGGGTTATTCGCGCAAAACATTTTTGGAACAGTGGGAAAGCAGTACTCTAGACCGGCCATGAATTTGAAAGCGTTGAAAAAAACCGCAGTTGTTGGAGCTTGCAAAAGAGTTGCGCTTGGATGTTACGGACGCGCTGAGAAAGCCAGAGCTGATACAGGCTATACTCGCTGTTGGGGCTGACGATGACGAGCTGTCCGAGTGCATTGAGACGATCAATGACAGGGAGACCGCTAAACGTCAGGCTGCAGAGGCTGTGCGCCAGCGTGAGGAACGCGAGGAAAGAAAGCGCGAAGAGGAACGCGAAGAAAGAAAGCGAGAACAGGAGCAAGAGAGGCAGAAACAGGAACGCGAGGAAAGAAAGCGCGAAGAGGAACGCGAAGAAAGAAAGCGAGAACAGGAGCAAGAGAGGCAGAAACAGGAACGCGAGGAAAGAAGGCGAGAACAGGAACGCGAGGAGAAGGAACGGGAGCGACAGCATGAGCTAGAAATGAAGCGTCTAGACGTCGAGGCGTCTCGACCTAGACGTCAGAGTGGCAGCAGCGTGCAGTCTGCGGCGACTGAGCGACCTACGTTGCGAATGTGTGACCTAATGCGACCCTACAAGGTAGGAGAAGACATCGGTCTTTTTTTGGTCAACTTCGAGCGTACGTGTGAGAGGGCCCAGTTTAGCCGAGACTCATGGCCGCAAAAGCTGCTTACGCTTTTGCCAGGTGAGGCATCCGACGTGATGGCCCGCTTGCCAAAGGAGGAGGCGGAGGACTACCAAAAAGTCAAGTCGAGCCTCCTGCGTAAGTACAGGCTGTCAGCAGAGGCGTTTCGCCAGAAGTTCCGGGAAGCCGAAAAAGCTAGAGGCGAGTCGTACTCGGAGTTCGCCTACAAGCTTAAGGCCAATATGGAAGAGTGGCTCAAAGAGGCAGAAGCTTTCGGAGAGCACGACAAAGTAGTTGAGTGCTTCGGTCTTGAGCAGTTTTACCGCCGACTACCGGAGAACCTGAGACTCTGGGTGCAAGATAGGCCAGGGGTAAGTACTGTGGATCAGGCAGCTCAGCTAGCCGACGAGTTCGTCGCACGTCGAGGTGCGCAGGGGCCGACAGACGGCCAAAAAGAGTTCAGGCCGAGGCCTGATAAGTCAGGGCCGAAAGGCAGACCTCCCCGGGAAGACGGTGGAGCAAGGGATGTCGTTCTCGTGGATAGAGAAACTGGCCACGATAACGAAGAGAGAGCAGCAGACGCTGAGGAGCAGCGCAGAAAGAAAGCTTTCGAAGCGCGCAGACAGGCTGCATGTTACAACTGCGGCGAGACGGGACATTTTGCTGCCAGGTGTAAGAAGGGAAGACTAGTATTTCACGTACTACATCAGAGTGAGGACAGCAGGCAGTTTTTAGAGCCGTACGTACGGGAGCTACTCGTCAATGGTAAACCGTGCCGAGTTCTTCGTGACTCCGCGGCGACGGTAGACATGGTCCACCCTTCGTACGTTGAACCGGATCAGTTAACAGGGCAGTGTGTTTGGGTGAAGCCAGCCGTAGGTGCACGAAACGTGCGTCTGCCGATTGCAAAGGTCAGCATCGGAGGTCCGTTTGGTGAACTTGTGACGCAGGCAGCAGTATCCCCACAACTACTTCCGGAGTACAAGTACCTATTCTCAAACAGGTCGGATCAGCTGTTAAGGGAAAAGGGGTACAATTTTGAGAAACTGCCGACGAAAGAACCAGCTGGGCTCGCTGCGAAGAGCTCGAGTAACGTTAGGGTCGCCACCTCTGTGAGGAATGGCGAAACTCAGACAGAAAGCGATGATTGGGCATTTCCAGAGGCTCGCGATGGAGGGCAGCGTAAGTACACTGTGTGTAAAGCCCCTACGCTGAGCGGAGATGTTTCTTCGCCATGTTCAAAGTGCGCTGGATCACGGGAGGCCTTGAAAACGGCTGTCGACCCAAATGCGCGCAGTTCGCGGGCAACTGAGCCGTCTGTTGAGACAGGGCAGCTTGGATGTAGTGTAGTTTTGGCTGTGAGGAAGGAGAACGGGAACGCGCTTCGGTCTTCGCGTGCCGAGGTTGTCGCTGAAAGCGCGAGGGACGACGAGGTAGTGACTGTTGGGAACTGCAAGGTGTCTAATGGGCTCGTCATGCCCGTTTCACTCCCAGCTGATGCTCCCGTCGACAGGCCAACATCGGCTGAGCTAGTTGAGGTTCCGGTGTCGCCTGTGGCTGAACCGAAGTCTGGAACCGACCAGCCTAGAAGAGAGAACGCAAACGTGTTCCGGCGTTTGCTTGCCGAACGCGTTCGTAAAAAGGCGAGCAATGAGGAGGTAGCAAAAACTTCAGCGCGTAATTGTGGCACGTGTTTCAGTGCGAGCAAAGCCGTGAGCTCGCATCGCACCGAGGGAACGCCGCCTAGAAGCAGTGCGCGCATAACGTACGAACGGGGGGGAATCCCGCTCGATCCTCCGCGCGCTCGACCTTTGTTGAACAAGACGACCGGTGTCATTTCACGCGGTCACAGCAGCGTTGAGAGAACGGCTGCAACTAAAGTGCGGTACAGAAAGGGAAAAGCTCAAGGCATTGACGAGAGCTCAAATCGCAGCTCTCGGCGCGAGAAGTGGCCTGTTGACGCCTGACTTTCTCAAATTTCTTTGTTTTTCCTGAAGCAGGTTTCGCCTTTATGATTACGTTTTTTTTTGTGTGTGTATGGGACATTTTCAATCACGCGAAATGTCACCTTTCAGGTTTGTGCACTTGTCTAAAGTACTGCTGGGCTAAAAATATAACTAGTGTAGTTAGTTATCAGCGTATTTTTTCGCATCTAAAAGCCTGGTAGATCTTCAGTGGGGATTTGTCTTCGCACTTGCCGGCGATGCGGTTGTGTCTTGCTGTGTTGTTCTGTTGCTTGCCTGACCAATCCAGAGACGTTCTTGGGGAGCCACTTCTCGTCCAGTGATCAGCCCTGTGAAGCTCCATCACGGTGTCGTACAGCCCAGGCCTGGAGTCGAGCGTCTGCTGAGCACTTCCCTGCGAAAGCATCCCTCCGGACAACGGTTGAAGACCCTTATCCATCGGGATCTCGGACCCCCGGCGGAGAAGCTGTTACGAATCACCCAGCAACACGTGTTTTTCCGCATCAGCGACCACGTGGGAATCGACCATGTGCGCCCACGTGTCGGTGAATCGTACTTTCGTGTCTCGACATGCCGGGTCAGTCACCTCGCTTGGCAACGTGATTCCGGAAGCTGCCAGCGCCACACCCTTCAGGCACCTGCGCGTCGCCTTGACCTTCCCGGCTCAGACGTTTCGCTATCAGCGCGATCAGAGTTGATAGCGACCCCGGCACCTTTCAAGGACACTCTCTCCCCTCTCTCGGACGCCACGAGGGGCGAAGCCATGACTCGCGAACTATGGACACGTGTGTGTGTCTGTGATTTCGTGGCGTGTTACTCTTGGGGGCGTTTTTTGGGTATAAAAGAAGCAGCACAAACGCTGATATTCATTCCTGTCTGAGCAGCGAATCCATGCGGTCGCTCTGCTCGTGTCCTGTATTGTAACCTCGCCCGTCGGGGCATTGTATGTTTTTTTGGCTTCGGCTCACCTCTCGCTATGAAGTAAACAGTTACGTTACCCTACTGCTCTGGACTTCTTCACGGCTGCAACACCGGCTGGCCGCTCGCTTCATACACGCTACCCATCGTATGTTGGAGGCCACGGAGAAAGGATCGGGTGCCCCCGCCCGGTCGCAACAGTAGGTTCGAAGATTAAAACAATGCGTTTTTGTATCAAGGATTTTAGCGGGAGCCAGATTACCGATTGGTTTGACCTAATTTTTATCTCTGCTGTTACAACGAATATCGGATACAACGAACTAAATTACTGCACTGAAATTACCTCGTTATAACGAGGTTCGACTTTATCGAAAGGCGACTGCTTCCGCAGGCGGTCGAGCTCGTGTCGTAGTTCTGGCAGCGGGCACTTCAAAGCCATTGCACCTAATTGCGTTGGTTCCACACGTGCTGCCGTGCAAGTACGCAAGCAGCCGCCACCAAAATTAGTTGCAGCATAGTCTCGCGATTCGGCATACCATTTGTTTCCGTTCGAGCCTCTGCGTTAAGCCGCTAGATCGCGGAGCCATTAATTTCCGCGCCAGTTGTCGACGTCCTTTGACACGTATAGTTGATTGCTTTCTTGCAATTCATCAGCTTCTTTACATTATTACATCTTCGTACTATCTGGATTCACTAACCATTCTCACGAACGCCAGTTTGAAGTGTTGATGTGCCCTGTGGAAGCCATTAAAAGCAAAACTATTAACTTTATAAAGATTTGAAATGTTTTAAACAGCGCGAAACGGAACGGTGGTCGACAGGAAAAGAACAACGCGGGTGGAACCGGGCGCTGTTCTTTAAAGCGAAACTTTCTATGGCTAGGCAAAAAAGAAAAATAGTCCGGCGGTGCCGCGTACGCAGAAAATTCCCCCCGGCGCAACCCCGCGCGCATGCGCGAATAAACAAGGTTGAGGAGGAGCTACTAGAAGAATTCAGCTTGGGGGGGGGGGGGGGGGCGGGGAGAGATTAGATAAGTTTATATGATGACGTATCCACGCACTCGCATCGGAGGGAGCGAAAAAACGCCGGCCGCACATTGCAGCTTCGCCGGTTAACCATCTGTACGGAGTGCACGGGAGTTTGTGCCCGTCTTGTTTTGCGCTGGTCTTCCAAAGTGCAGTCACACGGCCTGTCCAGCTTGCCAGCCTCTTGTTATGACGCCTGTCCGCCGTGCTGTGGCATGGCAAGTTCGGCTGCTGTGGCAACGAGAGCCGATTCTCGCGGCGGTATCGCCTCTTGCTGCCGAGCGCGTTGTGGCGCTGCCTCCCGGCTGCATCGCTCTGCTGGCGCGGTCTGACCTGGGACGGAGGCGGCGGCTGTGTCCGCCAAGGTCAATGCCGCGTTGCGCCAGAGGCTGCTTGACGTCAGCCGCCGCAGCACGCGGAAGAAGCGCGCCGTCGCGTCCCATGCCGCATCGTCGTCTTGTGCCACTTGCATTTTGCTCCTTGTTTGCCTCCTCTTCTTGTCGTTCGTCCCGACCGATAAGAGAGTGAGAGAGAACCTCCGAAAGTGTAGCTGCTGCAAAGGGTTCCCTACGGTTACTTGCTCGAACGGAGGGAGATTCTTTAGATATGACGGATGACACCTAGGGGATTTTGTTTGTTGTTTACGGCGCACTGATATCGAGCAGGTGACTGGCTTCTTGTTCGTGGTATCCTCCACTACTTCAAGCTCCGGTCGGTGTTTTATGCTCGCCGAATGAAAGTGTGCAGCGTCGTTCGTGTAGCTTATGCGGCCACGGTAATCCGTGTTTTACGAGCTTCGGCGTGGAATCTTTGTTTGGGTCATTTGGGGGGAGGAGTCGAGTTTGTTGTCCATGCCTCGCTGCTTAATCAAGCGGTAACCGGGGTGGTTCAGCAACTCTGTTTACCAGAGTTGGCTGCACTGATATGCGCGAGGGGCAGGGTTCTTACGGACCACCGCACACGAAGAAAACAAAGCAATGTGCGCTTTTCCTTGCAGCAACGTTACCCGCTGTAGCAGTTGCAAAAAAACAGTTCGGCGAAAGTCTCATTTGGGACAGCATCGACTGACTGTATAATACCGGCGGGACAAACGGGAGCGCGCACGTTTTCTCGAATTAAGGTTGAACTGCGGAAAGCTGGAAGGGCTACCGCGTTGTGCGTTATAGTTAGCGTGTGACGAAGCGTGTCATTGTAACTTGGGTAAGCTACCAAGCGACGGGCGTTCCTTCTTTTGTTCGCCTATTAGCTGCTGTAAAGAAACCCGTACCTGTAGCAGTTTATGCCTGCACCTTCCCCGTGGTGAAAGCGTTGTCGAAGCTTGTGAGCCAATCGCCGGTCCGTCGGGGAAAGCTCTCCTTGGTCGTTTTTGGCCACACCGGGATGCTGTGTTTGAAAATGCTTAGTATACCATAGCTGTGAAGCGCACTGGGTGTTTACGAGAACTAATAGTTTGGCAGTACACCCATCTCTCTCTCTCTCTCTCACACACACACACACGCTCGAGAAAGAGAGAGAGTAAAGTTCTTTTGTATCAGTGCAAACAACGCACACCCTAACCTGAGCTGGGCCCACCCCCTCTCTTTCCGCTGTTTCTGGGGAGGAAGGCCGTCCTACACTTTCGTTTATGCCGTCCCGCGATCTGGGCCAATCAAGAGCGGGCCCAACGCGGTCATCGATCCCGGTGTGATGGCGTAACCCGGGAGGCCTTTTCTTGCCTGCTGCAGCGGCTTGCGGCCGAACACGCGATGCGTTTCGACTGTGCCAAGGAACGGACATCGATCGGCGTGTGCGCGGGCTTCTATTTCGGCTACCGCGGCATCTCAGGGACGGAGGCTGCCTGCCGTGAGACGCTATCAAATCCGCGCTCGTGTGTGTTCACAAGGCTCGTTGAGCTGCGAGCTCAGCTTGAGGAAAACTGGGCGGGGGCGTGACCATGTGGGCGGCACCGAGGCGGCCTTGCGAGCTGGCCGCCGCCGCGTATGAAGCATTCAAGGCCGCGCACGCTCGATCCCTCCCGGTCCAGGCAGCACTTTCCCGGCGCCCGCAGCCAGGGGACTCACTCGGCGGCGGCCAAGGTCGCGCATGCTAGCGGCTGACCTCTACCCTAGAAGTCGAAAATCAAGTTAGGCTGAATCCGCGTGTTTACTGCAATCCCTTGCCGCAGGGAGGGAGAGGGGGAGGCGACCCGGTGTTGCCCAAGGGCCCACCTCTGGCATTGACGTCAGCGATGCAGATCTGGAGATGAGCTTGCTTTGGAGGCTTTCGCGATTCGATCATCGGCGGCTTCCCCCGGTGCTTCGCCGGCATTGGGTGCTCTCCTGTTCCGATCGGAGCCCACGTGACGGGGATGGTGTCAGCGGTACGCACTTTCCAGAGTCGGACGCAGTAGCGCCAGTTATCACCGCGCTATACTTTAGGCCTTTTTAAATTTTCAGTGTTTCCGGCTTCTCCCTCCCCCGTCCTTGAAATGTCCGAGCCGTTGAACCCTGTAGGCTCGTATTCTCGCTTTTTTTTATTCTCTGCAAAAATAAAGTAACGTGGCTTGCATTAAAAACAATTGAAGATGCTGTGAACGAAGCTATGGCTGACATTGGGTTATCTTGCACGGATCTGTTTTTGTAAGGAAAGAAAAAAAGAGAAAGAAATATGCGAACTTATACGCAATGACATGGATGCAGGTATATGCGTTTGAAAGAACGGACGTTGCGTATCGACATTCGTACTTCGGTCTACGTGTGCAAGGCAACATTTGAGTAAATGTTTGCCCGAGCCATACGGATGTTGCATTCCGTGGTAAAATCGCGAGGAAAGGCGAGCGCAGACGAAATACAAGTTTGTTTTATTCGAAAGATTTCGTGTTTTATAGTGCCCCCAGCGCTTGTCCCGCAGCAAATGATGCCGTAATCACTGAGAAATTAATCAATTTAGGTTAAAATCTTGATTCTCCGCCAAATCGTGTATTTGCGTGACGTCTGCAATGAAGTCATAACGGCGCGTAGATAAGCGAAGTTCCACTGCGTCATTCGGCTTTGCAGACTTGCTTGCCGTGAGTCCGCCCAGATGACGCTACGATACTCAGCCACGAGCCGTTGGCCGCCGTTGCTTTGTTTACACCTGGCTGGTTTTAGATGCGGAGCAGCTTATGGTCGCTCCTGTTCCCTCCGCCGTTGTGTGGCGTCCACACCCCTACTGCGCATGCGCATCCTCCTCCCCCTCCTCTCCTCTCCGGCATTCCTCCTCTCCTCTCTGAAGCTCCTCTCCGAAGCTCCTCTCCACTTCGGGATTGCGCAACGAATGGCAACACCTGCGGTTCCGCGCGCGATAAGGCGAAGCAGCTTAGGGTTAGAGGCGCGATGGTAGCCGCTGCATACTCCGCTGGGGGCGCCACTGTAGCTCCGCGGTATAAATGACGTGCGCGCTCCGCTCCCCTCATTCTCCTCCCGCCCCGCCCCTCATTCTCCTCGAACCCATGGCTGCTTCGCATACTACTCAGAATTCCCCTACGGGAAGATGGTGAAATTTTTTTGTTACGGTAGAAAGTAATCGTTTTGTGGAACATGGGGTATGCTCCACAAACAGGGTCGCGTAAGACGACGTCGCTTACGCCCATCGGCCAGTGTCGTGTAAGACAACTCAAAAGCGGCGGACTGCTGTGCAGCTAAAACAAGCATAGTGCGCCCAGTAACAACAGCAGTGCGCATCGGTACTTCTATGTTTACGTGTGCTTTCGTAACGTCCGCTGTTTATCCCCCCATTCTTACTGCTGAATATGCATTACATTTACCGCGAATAGCTCGTTCGGCAAGCTTATAAGCTCTGCCTACTTGGCGTTTGCTTTTGCCGGCCTCCGCCATTCGCAGGGCTGGCTGTTATGATATCATATGTTCTGTTGCGGGAAATGAGCTAGTGGGTCGCATGGCCGTTCCCTTTTTTCCTAATTATATAGCTTATTCGATTGAAGTGGGCATTAAAAGTGGTATCTGTAGGATTCTAACAAGGCAGCCTTGTGTTTTGTGTTTTGTGTTTTGGCAAACTTGTGTTTTGTCTTCATGGCCCCCTTAAATGAAGACAACATATAAGTTCGGTCATTAAAAGGGCTGTTTAATCCCGGTAACAATAATACCAATTTTATCCCCAACTATAAACAAATAATCGAGTTACGAATAAAACATATTCAGCAGTGTAGACTCCGTAGCCACTTTTTCTATGAGTCTTGTTTGTGCGATTGGCGACCCCCGACCTAAGCCACCGCCGAGGAACATGACTGGGCCTCTAGTTCCATTTGATAGTACCACTTGAATTCTAACGCGCAGTTAACACGCCGAGAGAAATGCTTTTTTTAGGGCCCGTCTATAACACGCCACTCCCGTCTATATTACGCCGCGGATCAACGGACACGAGGGCTGCCGTTCCGCGTGCGTAAATCCGCGCAGCAAACACCAGTCCCTCCGCGTGTACCTTGCTTCAGACGCCCAAGCCACATCAAAGATTTCCGTTGGCGTATATACTAATGCGGGCGTGAGCCGGGTATTCTTGTTGACCTTACAACTATATACGGCCCCTCTCAGCACCGAGGCGAGTGAAGCTTAAGTGAGAGCACTATATTCTGCGTACGTTACGTACATTACACCGCACGTTACGCGTACATTAGATTATATTCGTACAGTGTACTAGAGTATATAGTACAGTGCATAATCCGAAAGGTTACCATGTTGGGATAGTTGGTGTTGAGATACAAAGGAGGGAAGAGCGCAAATTTTGACGAAGGACGGACAGAAACACACACCACAAGCGCAGAGCTTGTGGCGTGTGTTTCTGTCCGCCCTTCATCGAAATGTGCGCTGTTCCCTCCTTTGCAGTACAGTACATTACACAAAGTACGGTACCTTATATTCTG
Source organism: Haemaphysalis longicornis (assembly GCF_048455015.1). Classification (NCBI taxonomy): domain Eukaryota; kingdom Metazoa; phylum Arthropoda; class Arachnida; order Ixodida; family Ixodidae; genus Haemaphysalis; species Haemaphysalis longicornis. Next base: position 245,654,548 of record NW_027526295.1, on the reverse strand, counting down.
CGTGCATTACACGGTTATTCAGAATGCCGTCGGTTAAGTTCGGCCTGAATTAGCTTTATAACAGACCACTGGCGAGGTTAACGTGCGTTGCGTTACAGCAGCCTCCGAGAGAGGCGCCGTGTTGGTTCGTTTTTGCTCCTGCTGCTGCTTCTGTCGAACAGAGCACCGGGGACGTGAGCTGTATACGTGCGGGCCTGCATGTTTTTGCGTTTCGCACTCATTCCGTTCTCCTTGGTCTGATTTTCAAGCCGGAGCTTCGGATTCGCGCGGAAGCCGTTCGTCGTCCGCCAGCTGGGCCAGCGCTATATACGACAACGGGGCCAGGAAGAAGCCTTTTTCGGTCGGGCCTCGCGCATACGTGCCGCTGAGTGCGCGGATTCGGCAGCTCCGCCGTTCAGGGGATTCGTGCCACGCACACGCGCGCCTACCTGATGCAATTAGGCGTCACGTGACTCGTGGCAGAGAAGCCGCAGCTGCAGCTGCGCGCGTTGCCGGCTCTCCCCGCGTGCCATTGCTGTCAGCCGTGGCTTGCGCGCTGGCTTCGTCCACCGTAGCAACCAACGGCACCGGGGTGGAGCAGCTTTGATTGGAAAACGTTACGTCGCGCAATTTCAGAGAGCGGGTGCAAATGTTGAAACACCCTTCCGGGAGCACTTCCGTGGAACAAAGTTTTTGAGCTATCCGCATCAAAATGGCCTGCATGTCTGCATCAAGTCGATTTAAAATGAAGTGCATTCACGACAGCACGATATGTCGTTTGTTTGTGCACCTCATTTCAAATTCCAATTCATCAAAAGTGGAATCCAGACTATTTTCAGTACGTTTACGGATTACGATACCGTTACGAAATGCATCATGCTAAACCTACACAGGCAAAAGTGTCATCTTGGTGGCAAAAATTAGCAGTGGCTTAGCTCGGCTATGCCGGGATATACGTAGCGTGAGCTAATGTTCAGCTGGTTATTCTTATCTTTCCTGGTTGTCTAGTATTAGCTTGATTATCATGCTTACTGCTGCTTCAGTGACACACACATGGTATACGCATTATGTGACGCATGTATGTTTATCAAGCGTCTCCGGCGCAGCGTCACCAATCGCCTGAGAGCTAAGCTCAGGTTCCACAGGCGCACGCCGGTGTTGTTGCGACGCACGAGCCATCGGTTCCACACCCGGCCACCCCTCGCATGATCATCGAATGGACCGGGCCGCCACGTGCGGAACGGAGGTCGGTGAAGACGCTGGGCGCGTGGGGCGTGTGAGAGACGTCGGGCAGCGAGCAACGTTCTGTGCGCCGTGTGACGTCACTGCTCCTCGCGCATGCGCAGCACGGCTCTTCAGGAGCCACGCGAAACTGCTCAGTTTCGGCCAGTGTAGCTCACGCTACAAAAGCACTCAGTCAACAGGGACGAATGCAGAAATGGACGACACGGCGCTTCTTTCCTCCATTCCTAGAACGTCTTCGAGTTATGGAATACGGATGGCGCACGCACGCACATATAACCAGAGGTGCTTTTTCTTTTGGACGTCAAAATCCCCTCAAAACAATTCGCACTTCGCTACGTTTTCCTGCGAGCGAGGCTTTTCCTTTTCCTTTTTCCTCTTAGCGCCGCTCTCTGTGTCTACGCGCATAGGCGGCGAGCAGAGCGTAGCCCGCAATCGCGCGCGCAGCTGCGCCCTATTGTGCGAACGTCTTTGCGTCGCCGTATACTTCGCACCTGCGCCCGCATATGCATAAAGGATTGCGGGAGAGATTTATACGCTCTTTCAGCACGTACGGTTTCTCCGAGCAGGAATAATCGAGCTGGAGCACAATGCTGGTTGCGGTCGTAACAGGACGAGGCATTTCGTTGCCCTCGTGTTATATATTTGTACGACCGAGGAGATGTTGGAGTGGTGACTGCTTTAATTAAATTAGGGCAGCGAAATAGTTTTTGTTCGGGAACTTAATGGAATATTCATCCCAGGATTTAAGCACCGCATGTATACGAAACTCCACCTTTAACGCAGCATGATATAAATAATTTAGAATATACACAGGAAGTGAAACGCGCTGCAAACCCGACGCGGTGGCTCAGTGGCTAAGGCATTGCGCTGCTGAGCCCGAGGACGCGGGTTCGATTCCCGGCCGCGGCGGTCGCTTTTCTGATGGAGGCGAAAAGCAAAAACGCCCGTATGATACGAGATTGCGGCGCACGTTAAAGGTCCCCAGGTGGTCAAAATTAATCCGGAGCCCTCCACTACGGCGCGCCTCATCGCCTGCGTTGCGTCGGCACGTTAAACTTTTACAATCATCAGAAACACGCTGCAAAAATTCCACGTCCCGCCAAGCTTCGGTGGCGCTTGTGGACGCGTGCTCATGTCAGTCTGAGGCGCCACGGCGAGTTACGCCAGACGTCCGTGTGTGTGGATCGCACTGCTATCTATCGCAGTGGCTTGCAGCTGTCACACGCAATGTCGAGCTTACTCACGCGCTGCTGCGCAGGTTTGTGGCCGGACGTTAAAAAAACACCACGTGGTAGGCATTCCTGCGCTACGGGGAACCTCACACCCCGTATGTAGCTTAGGCGCGTTAAACTCTTCTGCTTTTGCCACCTGAGGTTTGTGTTAATAGCGGTAATTGGATTAGCTGAGTCAAGGCTGTGTATAAAGAATGCGTGGTCCGCTGTGGGAAATAGGTGCTGAATCCATGGCAGCCTAAATAGTGACGTGAAGCCGGCGTTTCGGTATTGCGCTCCGTGTCATTACCAACTGCTGTCTTTCAAACTGCTTGAACTGGGCAGATGTGCGCGTCCAGATTGAGCCCTTGTTGTGCGCGCTTATTGCTAGCGCATTCCGCATCCGCTGTTGTTTCGACGAATGTCCCTTGTTACACATTTACCAGTGTGCCGTCCTGCACTGGCACGTCTAAGGTCGGTTTTCTTCTCTTTCCGTTTTGCGGAAAACGGACCCCAGCGGAAGGTGTTCCGTAAAAAGTCGCTCCCTTGCGCTGCTGAGCACGAGGTCGCGGGTTCGATTCCCGGCCGTGGCGGCCGCTTTTCTGATGGCGGCGAAAAGCAAAAACGCCCGTGTGTACGAGATTTCGGTGCACGTTAAAGATCCCCAGGTGGTCAAAATTAATCTGGAGCCCTCCACTACGGCGCGCCTCATCGCCTGCGTTGCGTCGGCGCGTTAAACCTCCACAATCAATCAAAAAGTCGCTCCCCGGCCGAATTCGGCCTCTATGCCGTATGAACGGTTGCTGGCATACCCTTGCCAGAAAGCCTTGACGGTGCAAACAGCGAGAAGCCCCGCACTTCACAGGATTGGGCGTTTGTGCCTGCGCAACTCGGCCGCACTCTTACAGCGCTGTGGTCGAACTAATGCGTCCGCTGTCATCTACTTGCCGATCCAGCGCGAAGCGCGCCTGCGTCATGGGTCTTAATCGCGCTCTGGAGCAGTGTTCGACGACTGCCTCTCGGCCATTAGGAATCTCCGCCGCCTGTATGCGACGAAAATGCGTTGGGAGGGGCACTGTTAAAGAGACTGCACAAAACGCTTTCAAACGCGAAGTGAATTCTGACACAACGCATCCGGTGGGTGGTGATCCAAGGTTGACCGCGAACGTTTTTGCGAACTCTGCTGTCCATCGATTAGTAGGTTCGCGTGGGAGCACATGACTGTCGGGTCCTTAATGGCCACGCGCTTATGCGGTCACAGGTCTCCCAGGACGCTCGTGTTCATTGAAAACGTGGAGGCTCGTTTGGCCTCTGATGACCACATTTTGCGCGTGCCTTTCTTTTTTTTCGGCATTTACCTTTCCGCACTTGCTCCTTTCTCCCATCCGGTCGTCAAGTTCTTTATTATTTTTTTTTCTGCCGCGCCGTTGCGTCGTTTATAAACGCAGCCGCAGATCAAAAAATGCTCCGCTTAAGTACGCGCTTTTTACGATGCTTTTGTTGCGTGTGCGCGCATTTTCATTCTTTCTACCCTCTTTTTTTTTTTTTTTTTTTTTTTTTCTTCCTCTGCGTCTGCTTGCCCCGCCGGCCTGCACTGCTGTGTCCTCAGGATTTTCAAGCGCTGCACGGAAGCTATTCTCCAGTCCCTCTTTATGTGTCCGCTCTCGCGCACCGCGTTCATTTTGCGGCGTTAGCGGTAGTTTCCTGCGCCGAAGAGCTCGGGCAACTCGCCTGGTTGGGCTGCCACTCGCGTGCAGTTTTATTCTTTAATTCCTTTTGTTCTCAACGGTTACCGCAAGGACCTCGTAATTTATATTTCCCGCGAGAAAACAAAAAAGGCGGGGAAAGAAGCGCTCGGAAGAGAGCCGGAACGTGCGAGCGCTCGTGCCCGAGTCACGGGCGCATGCGCAAGTAGGCGTTGTCGGTGGAAGAGCAGCTTCCTCGAACGTTTTACGCTGTCACTTGTCCGGCTGCGGTGTGAGCCGGCGACAGTCGGGCCTGGCGTGCTCGCTTCACAGCTGTGAACGCTGAAGTTTCCGAAAGCCTCTCGGAGACGACGACGTCGAGATTTGACGCGGTATTCTCAAGTTTTGTCCGTTTTGTGTCCGTCACAAAAGTGTCCGTTTTGAGCCAGCCCTGATTGGTTAAAAGCGAACACCCGGATGTGACGCCTTGCAAGCACGGCGGAGCTATGAGCAGCGGCTTCGCGGAGCAGACGGTTTGGAGTAGGCGATTTTTCGTCTCCTTGTTGTTGGTTCGCTGGCGGAACAATAAGCACATAAAAGGTAGTTTAAAATAGGTTTAGTGGTTTAAAATTTGTTTGCACATATAGTTGCGCAAAAGTCAACCCAAAGCCCGCCTACAACTGAAAGTACGTCACAATAAAACGGACGGAAAACGGACGTTTTTAAAACGGACAAACGCGGGAATACCGCCCCTGGTCGCCTGTTTTGTCGGGTTATGCTTGCACCGAAGCGAATAAACGCCCGTCATGCCGGGGAACAACCTGACGTGGCGGCGTCCTAGCCGGATTTTCCTGCGACGTCATGGCGTGGTTGGAGGAATTCCACGACGCGCCGTCCGTGGCTTTCGCGGGACTCGTCGCGGGGAGTGTGTGTGTCCGCCGGGAAATCACTAATTCTTGCCCCCTCACCGAAATTATCCTATTGGGGGTTTGCACAACACGGCGTTTTTTTGTAAGAGTCGCGCTTCGGTCTTGAGGCAGCCGTTGCATAGCGCATGTGTGAATTGGTCGATGAGAGAGCAAATAAATCCTGCAAGTTTGGCAAGTTTCGGTTTTCTTTGCTTCAGGATCGCTTCACAAGGCTATTCTAGGCAGTTTGAGGCGAAGTTAGAGAGCGCTTGGAAGTATGTGTGGGGTTCGCATTCGTAGTACCAGCACCCAATTGGATGGTGCCGCGTGTACTCAAAACTGCAGGGCGAGCTCTGTAGAGGCGCGTGTACTCAAAACTGCAGGGCGAGCTCCACAATCAAAGGACTTGTACCCAAATAGCGCAGTTGTGATTTTTGCAGATAACGCAGGGCCGGGATCAATAACGTAGAGCACTCGTTCCAATTCCAATGCTTTTGAGCGGTTAAAGACGACAACAGGATCGCGGAAAGATGCCTCGAAGCGGTCTTTTTCTGCGCCGATTGTTTCCTTCTGAGCGGATAAGATGAACATGACGTTGGTAGCCATAGCGCGATTCGTCAGCGCACGTGCGTACGTTCCACGCGTAGTACGTGAGGTCGAGACGTGCTCGAGACGTGCAGGCCTGGGTGCTGCAGTAGGGTCATTTTTTTTAAAACCTGAACTGGTGCAGATTAGTGCAGTGTCGTGCAGACCAGTGCAAAGTGCTACTAGGGATATCAATTAGTAAAAAAAAAAAAAAAGAACATATGCTGCACTGCTTGCACCAGTGCAGCCAGTTCAGGTAAAAAAAAAATGCATGTAGTGTTTCGTAGGTCGTACGGTTGTGCCCTTGCGAATTACTGTCCAAAATCGGAAACAGGAAATTATTGTTCCAGAAATAAAGTAAAAGCGTAAACGCATGGATGGCAACATACACGCTTTTAACTCATGCTTTATGTTGGATGATTTTTAAAATAGCGCTTTGGAAAAGCATGCCACGTATTTATTAGAGGTAAGCAAATAACCCAGTGTATCACAAGGACAAAGACGCTATAACAGGCTTAAACAACTCATCTCAACACTTGCGACCTCTCCACTTCAGAAGATCGCATGAGCTTAACGTAGCCTAACCCGTACACGAATGTACGGGTTAGGTGTGGCAGTATTTAAAACAAGCTGACCCTCAGAATGGACAGCGATGTACCGTCTCTTCGCCACATAGCAGCGTTCTCTTCGTTCAGTTACGTACTATTTCTGATGCGACAATGTCGGCATTCAGACTGCGCAAACTAGAACGCCGCTGACTTCTCTACCTTTGTACCTTCTGCGTCTTGTTTCCGACCGTGTAGGCACACGAGAAAGAGCTTCGTCTCGCGGATATAGCTCGTCCTGCGCGGCTCGTATGACGACGGCCCGCGTGCGTGCGACAGCGTCAGCGGTGAGGCTCCCGGAATGTGCCGAAGTACGCGCGTGCCTCGACCGCTGGTATGCGGCCGTCGCGGCGCCGGCGCTCTATCGGCCGCCGCCGGTGTTCCTACCGTAGGTGTGGCGACGTGCTTCGAAAGTGGCTTCGAACGCAGTTTGCCTGCTCCCGACGTCCGGTGTCGCGGGAAGCGGGATCGAACTCGTTCTTAACCCCTGGCAACGCAAGGAGCGGAATGAAACGCTGTCTCTTATGAAGGAGCGGGAATTTTGGTGCCGCTCATCATTTCGGTGTCCGGGTCATCCCTTACTCAACGATGAGCGCGTCGTGATGATGATGATGATGACTACAGCATGTGCTGTGACGTACGTACTGTCGTGCTCGGGGCCACGCGGATCATGTGCGTGGTAAACAAAATAGAGTAAACACGTACTCGTTAGAAACTCACTTCGTTATAAGAGACACTTCGTTAAAAGAGAACGTGATTTGCTATCCAACGCATTTGGACCAGCAACACTTCGGATAATCGGGATTTCGACTAAATCGATTTCGCTATAATAGGAGTTCTGTTTTTTTCCCTCTCGTTCAGCGCTTTCGATAAGCGTACGCGGCGACCTTCGCCGATAATTATTACCCATGTAGTGCCCCTTGACCCTCCGCGCGCAGTTGTGGGAGGTACGCGCACGCCAATAGGCCTTGTTCCTATTTTTTCTGACCTACATGCTATTTCCTGCCACATTTTTGCTGCGCTGCGTCGCATGTTTAAACGCCGGCTCTCGTGTCAGGCACGCGTAGTTGCATTCACTCGGTGGGAAAGTGATTACACTGTCGTGCTTCTCATTGTCTACTTAAGCAGCGGGATCGATGCTGTTCGTGATGTAACCTTCGACGAGTGCGATATTTTGTTTCGATGCGTAAGCATCCCCTAGCAGTGATTTCCCTACACCCTCCCCCCCCCCCTAGGGGGTGTGTAGACCCCCCCTAGTTTTTCTGGACACCCCCCCTTGAATCCCCAAATTTCACTCTTGTCAGTCCTTGTACGGACCTTTTTCAGTATCGATCTGCGCATGCGCGGGCTGCCCGTCTGCTATTCTTGGCAGTAGCCTCGGGCAAAATAAACAAAAGTGCGCCCCCCGAGCTTACTGTTAGCGTTGCACGTATTTATTTCCTTTTTTTCGACAGCTCGTGGCAAGTTCGTACGTGCACACAAAAAAGGCTTTCAAAGGAAAGGGGCAAAGTGGTTTGAGGCTGACCACGCTGCGAGCACATTGCTACCAGCCAGGGAGTGGCGAAAATGAAAGAAAAAAAAAAAAGTAAAGGAAAAGGGGAGCTTCAACGGCCGCAGATTAGTCACGGAAACTTTCGCCTGCTACCGTGACATTCATATGAATGGTACGGGTGACGGGTGGGTGCGGGAGCAACTGCAGGACGAGAACATTTTGTGCACGAGTTCTCCGAAACCCAGATATTTTCGGGGGTGTGCCTTACTGCCATTTTTTAAAAAATGGCAGTAAAAACAGCCCAAAAAAAAAGGATAAAAAAACAGCTTTTCTAGTTTATGAACCCCCCCCCCCCTCCCCCCCGAGCCATTGAGACACCCCCCCTTGATTCGATGTCTGGGGAAACCTCTGCCCTAGTGAGTACGCAGCCGCAAAAGCTTGACGCCTTATATCCATGCCTTATGTCGAGTTACCACAATTGATCATTATAATAGCGCAATTTTAAATAATTGGTCCCTTCAGAATTGTTATGAAGAGATGAAAATTAAATAAACAAAAACGCGTGGCATGCTGCTGTAGCAATGCATTTATGTGTAGTGGTGAAGCCGACTTTAAAATGACTCTGGCCTTACACTGCTCCTGGTAGAATCTCTTCGCAGCAATGCATTTGTGTATAGGAGAGAATGCGACTTTAAAGGGTCTCGATGTATTGCAGAGAGCCTTGAAAGAATGCTTATGCATCAGTAAACAATTCCCGGAATTTCTGTACCAGTTTTGTTTTGTTGAAGTGGCCCGCGTCTTCGCACAATGTGCAGGGGTCACGACCTGCCCGAAAAATAAAAAAAATAACGGCGACATGTCAATGAGTGCAGTGCATGCGCTGAACGCGTATGCGCGTCCTGCTCGAGCAAGGCTATTGTTTGTCACCGCAACTGTCACGTCCAAGAATAAGCTGGCGTCGGCAGTCGTTCCTTGCCCTTGGCACGGGCTCACGCGTTATGGCCATGAACTGTAGTGCTGCTCACATGAGACGCGCTGTACGTGCATGCCTACGACTGTTTACTGCTGCGTCCGTAGCACGTTTGCTGCTCGCTGTGAATGCGAACTGATACGTTCAAGAAATTCACGTGTGTACTTGGCGGAGCCGCCTGACGTCAGTGCATAAGATCGCTTGTGCTGAAGGGTCACTGACCACGTTGTAGGCCTAGCTCATGGTATTTTGTCCCTCTCTAATCCCGTGTCCCAAAGTTCCTTGGCAGGCGCTTCCTTCATTGGCTGCAATCAGCGTGCAGTGTCGGTGGCGCGAAGATCTTTATTACAAACACCTGTAGCAAGTTTTGTTTATTCAAAGGGCTGGCGATCCTGCTGCGGGCGTAAGGGCGTTGTCAATGGATCGCACAGACGCGAAAGCCGTGTGAGAGCGTGAAGGGCTATGCACTTAGCGCGCTTTCAAGGGCATCCTTGTAACCACCCCTATAGTCTTCCGCATATTTGCATACGCGTGGCTGCAGGCGGTAGTCCTTGGCGTACAGTATGGTTTGAAGTCGGTCTCGCTAAAGGTAGGTTGGGTTCGAAGTCGGTTTGGTTTGAGGTGTTATTTGACGTCGGTTTTGCTACAGCATGTAATACAATGTACGTCATACACGTTTTTAATGCGTGAGCATTTTAAGGCGGCTCCACCAGAAATCTGGCTGTCCGCTTGTCCGTAACGCGTGACGCAATGCATTGCATACGTGTGCGCGGGACATTTGGGGTGCCTAATAAAAGGCCTGGGACCTTCTGAATGAACAAATGCATAGATTTGCATGGGGGTATGAGCCCCTGGGATGAAATTCTGAGTTGTGTCCGTTTCAAAAATGTCCCTTTCGCGTTTGATTCAATCGTGACGTACTTCCGGTTGCGGGGCCTTGTGATGCATCACAGAAACTAACGCGCCGCCTTGCTTATTTTGCGTCACATCCTGCCTTCTGCCTTCAGCCAATCAAAGCATGCTCAAAATGAACATTTCGAAACGGTCATGCCGGACGGAATTCAGAACTCCGCTCCGAGAGAGAACGCTATATAAGCACTATCCTACAGCTCCCACTCGGTAGTTTCGACAAACTGTTTTGTAGCCCACGCGCCCGGTGGCGGAGCTCCCCGTCTTTCGCGGGTGTGTTCTTTTGCTTTCTATAAATTTCACTCATGGCCTTGACGCGTCGTCTTGGTGCGGTATACCGGATTCAACGGAATAAAATTTGTACACGCATCGCTTCTTCTTCCGCCCACCTGGCGTCCCCGTCTCTCTCAACACTTTTTCATAGCCGCTGTCGCTCTTTGTGTAAGGCAGTGGTTCTCAAAGGGGTGTCTGCAGGCAGACCTCTGGAGGTCCGCTAGTCACTCCGCGACACTCCGTTTTTTCTGTATGTTTGCCAAAATATGTTGATGATGATGATGATTGATGATTAATGATTGCTATTGGTTTCCCCTTTGAAGCGGGGTGATGACATGTCATCTTACCAAAAAGGACTAATATAACCATGTTTTACACTCTTGGTTTAATACTAGCGCTGCTTAGGGCAGGCACTAAAGCTTATTAGGCCCGAAATACTTTATTTTCCCTGTTACAGGTGGTAACTGTCCTAGGCAATATTCCCCTCTCTGCTTTTCGTCCACCAGCATTCTAATCTTCTTTCCGTCCCCTCGACAGCCTTGAAGTTAACTTCCTCTCTGGTACCCTTAAATCCTAGGGCTTCTGGAAGCCCACTATTTCCCTTCATGTAGATTTGGATGGATACCCTCACATTCTAACACTATGTGCCGCATAGTTTCTGTTTCTTTTCCGCAGACCACACATACCCCATCATTTTGTGAATACTTCCCCACAAAACTCGTAGTTCGCAGGCAACCTGCTCTAGCCTTAAAAAGCAAAGCGCTGCCCCGGGAATTATCGTAGAAATTTTCCTTTCTGATGTTCATTTTCTCAGCCCTGTACATCTCTAACGACGTTTTAGCTTCCATTTTTTCCCTCCATTTATTCGTTTCAATCTGCCTTGCCTCTTTTTTGGTTACCTCGGCTGTTTTGGATTCTCCACTGGTCTTTTCGTACTTCATCGTTAGCCTTCTAGTCTTTCTTAACCACTGCGTGTCCACGCTTTTCAAGTATAGGTACCTAAAAACCTTAGCTGCCCACCTTCGTTGATCCATTGTCCTCAACCTCATCTCAAAGCATATTTTACTCTGGGCTTCTTTAACTTCAAACGACGCCCAGCCCATATCTCCCTGAACTGCTTCAAACTGAACTGCCACAAACGCAAAATGCGGCTTTGCCGCATGGCACGTACGTTCGGCTTCTCCGCGGAGGTTGTGCTTTTAAGTTGGCTTTCTTCGCGACAACAAAATTGTGCGAGAAAGCCGGGCACAAACGGTGGATATCAAAATTGGTGTATGAAGGACTTCGTTGCTAGAGTAAATTGTTTTACAGTATGGCACGTATCAACATACTTTTTCATGCGGTCCTCCATCACGTTAGCAAACCCAAAAGGTGTTCCCGGCATGCTCACGGTTGAGAACTGTTGGTGTAAGCAATCCGTTTGAAGCGACCTTCTGAAATGGCAGTCGTGGCTTCAAAATATGGCGCACTTTAAGTGAAAAGTACTAATTTTACGTGCACGCAGACTTCGGTGACATATACCCGCGCTGTGTTTGCCTCGGGACTTTAGGAGCCAGCTCTTATTACGAGCGACGCTTAGCCGTTCGCGGCGTCTCGCTCGGCCTTGCCTCTTTGTTTATGTGTCAGTCCCGATCGAGGAAGCGGTTCGTGCATCTACCACATGGCTGCGCACATCGATCAGCCATGTTTGGAAGGCTGAGGGAGAGCGGAGGAGGACGAGGAGGAGGAGATGGCGTCAAAACATGTGCATTGTATGCTGCGGAATGCTCGACCGGGTTCCGTTCTCTTTACTGCTTCCGTTTCGGGGTGGGGGTGTGCTGCCGAGCGCTGACATCCGGTGTCGCCAGTGCGAAACTGGCATGGAATACTTTCGTCGTCTGTACCTGTTCGTCCGTGATGGCGTCGCCGGAAGAGCGCTCGCCTGAACGGCGGGAAAGTGAGCCACGGCGTAGGCGCTTTCCCTCCCCGGCTGCAAGCCAGGTAGCTGCTGCTGCTGGCACGCTCGCTTCACGCTCCGTGCTCGTGCTGCTGCTCATGACTATTCCGTTCGTTTTTCCACTGCTTCGCGCGAGCGCGCTTCAGATATTTACGCCGCCGCGAATGGGTGCAAGAGCACGTACGTTTCGGTTTGTTCGTGGCAAAATACGCTGTAAGGATCTGCGCGTATTGGATGACAAGTGACGGACACGAAAACAGGTGGTTGAATTTCAGGGAGAGTAATCTTCGATCCCCGGTATGCGTTGGTGCGCAAAGCAGCGGAAGTCCTCGCCAGCTCTTGCACGTAGTTTGCTCGTGCTCGCGTTCCAAGGCAGATCTTTGAATTCTCAAGCACGAGGGTGACAGGATTACGCAAACGATGTGCGCGAGTAAGGACGTGGGCAATACAACTCGAATCTACGTGTTTGCGCATGAAATGTATGGGTTGCAGTGGTCTAGACCAATGTCTGTAAATAATTCAATCCCTCTGTGCGCATCAACCTCTTCAACGTCATCTCCATCCTCTTTATCACGTCATGATCTGGCGTAGCACGTTGGGCATTTTAGCCCAGCTAGCACCGCCAGACTTCATTAAAGAACTCTCTCTCTCTCTCTCTCTCTCTCTCTCTCTCTCTCTCTCTCTCTCTCTCTCTCTCTCTCTCTCTCTCTCTCTCTCTCTCTCTCTCTCTCTCTCTCTCTCGCACCGGTGACTGGAGGGAACGGGCGGATAGCTTTAGAATCGCCATAATTTATTGTAATTAAGCAATGAATACCTTACGCCTCCTAATGTACATTTGGGGCACTCATATAATGCTAATGTAGGCAAGCTTGTGTATACTGAACACTGGTAAAGGGCATGTTCTTTCTTTTAAGCAGGTCAAAATATTTGTGTGTTGCACTTTCGAACAATAGAAAGTTAGTACTTGATGTACAGGCGCGATATTGTGCATCTTCTGGCTTGTCGCGTCACTCCATGGTCATTCGCCGATTGCCGGTGTACATTATGTCGCACGTTCCTTCCACTTAGATGATTAAGGCCGTTTCTTATGGGAACAGTGCGCTTGTGCACGCGCGGCAAACGGCCTTTCACAACAATCAAAATGGCTTAGGTACAACCTGAGTGAAAATAATCGCCATACAAGCGAACCAGGTCCTCCACGTGACATATAGTTGACCTGATGTAATTATGATCTAAACGAACACGGAGGCCGCAAGGCGGTCGAAGCCATCCTAATTTCACGGATCATATACGGCCTTCTTTATTGCCATGCGGCAAAAGCTGAGCACGAGAGACTCGAAGTTCTTCTCCAAAACGCCACCGGCGTTATAACAGGTATCCCGAGATTCGTCCGAGATGGCTTCGCAATACGCCACTGGCGCCTGGAACACCCTGGGCGAGAAGATTGACCCACCCTCGCACAAGTCCAGACTTCAAAAACTACGTCAGTGTTGTCTATCCTCGCAAATCTAGGCCACAACATCACACACCTGCGGCATAATCAACCAGAGCCCCACCATGGTACTGTCTTGCTAGTAGATACTTTTGTCGAATCGCCAAATATCGCCTGGACAAATATAGTTTCTAAGCTGATTATGCTGGTTAGAGCGACGGATGCCCATTGTACGATGACGGTTCATGCGTTTAGAAAGTGGTGCGACCCGCTGCGGTGGCTCAGTGGCTAAGGCGCTGCGCTGCTGAGCACGAGTTCGCGGGTTCGATTCCCGCCCGCGGCGGCAGCTTTTCTGATGGCGGCGAAAAGCAAAAACGCCCGTGTGTACGAGATTTCGGCGCACGTTAAAGATCCCCAGGTGTTCAAAATTAATCCGGAGCCCTCCATTACGCCGCGCCTCATCACCTGCGTTGCGTCGGCGCGTTAAACCCTACAATCAGATCAGAAAGTGGTGCGCTTGGTAACAGACAAGCATGGTTGTCAGTTGCCTTCTCCTTTATTTTTATTTTTTTTCCTGTGTCGTCTGAGTGTTTTGTGTCCTCACTACTTTCACCGGCGATCACTCCAGCTTCTGCGCGGTTCACTCGTATAGCACCCCGAGGACGCGTCTGGCGAGTCAGCCGCAGAGGGAAGCTGGCGTTGCGCGGCCCTCGGCGGCCGAGGGCAACGCGCTCCGATGTCCGCCCATCCGAAGAAGGCGCCGGTTGGAGTTCGTTGGCTGGGCAGGCTTCGGCAGAGCTTGCGCACTACAAAACACAATGGAGGCTGCAAAAGCGCGATTGTCCCTTTTAGTCCGGGATGCGCGCGCCCTGGAGCTACCGTCGACGCAGCGCCGCGCCGACTGTGCCTCCTCCTTCGCCCACGGCGCCTTCTAGCGCTGCATCGCACAGCTCCATCCTCCCTGTGGCGGACCGTTCTCCCGTCACGCGGCCCTCGTCCGTTGCATCTGATGCGAAGTGATAGCGGCCCCTTCTAGCCGAGCTGCGCACGCCTGCAGTGGGCACAATGCCTGCTCGCCGTGACGGCCGCCAAAAAGGAAAGCGTCTTGGTCGCCCACTGCCGGGTTCCTGCTCTGATGTGCAGTCTGCGCCAGTGCTCGTGGTGGGGGTGTAAGATAGCAGTGTAGCACGGTCACTGGTTGTGTTTGGTTTGGTTTAATAGGAAGAGGAGGAAATGAATTCCGCGGACCTTGCGCGTAGTACTACAGACACGGTTACGAAAACCGCTTACGATGAAGGATAGAGAAAGAAAAAAATTAGCAGTGGCTTAGCTCGGCTATGTCAGGATGTACGTAGCTTGAGCTAAGGTTCACTAGTTATTCTTAGCTTAGCTTTCCTGGTTGTCTAGGATTAGCTTGATTATCATGCTTACTGCTGCTTCAATGACACGCTCACGGTATACGCATTATGTGACACATGTATATTATCAAGCGGTTCAGGCGCAGCGTCACCAATCGCCCCAGAGCTAAGCTGGTTCCACAGGCGCACGCCGGGGTCGCTGCGACGCACGAGCCATCGGTTCCACACCCGGCCACCCCTCGCATGATCATCAAGTGTACCGGGCAGCGACGTGCTGCGCATGCGCAGCACGGCTCTCCAGGAGCCACGCGAAACAGCTCAACCTCGGCCAGTGTAGCTGACGCTATACAATATATAGATAGCGCTCACATTGTAGCGGATAGGGCTTGTCACGCTGCGTCTATTCCTCGGCCGCTGCCAATGCTAACAACCGGTCCACTAGAAAACTTTCTCCAACGGAAGGACTATCTGCGTCGCTCCACACGTGCCCTCCTTCATCCCACCGTTTGGAACGGACCTCCCCAGTAGACTCGCTCGCTGGGAAGAGGTTTTGCTGCGCAGACTTCGCGTTGGAGTGACACTTTCACCTGCTCTGACCCGGGCCTGGCCACCACGCTACCATGCCTCGTTAGATGGCACCTGCCCCTTCTGCACAACTCCTGCCGAACAAGCTGATTCGGATCATCTATTATGGGCGTGTCCTTCACTGGACTCAGCCAGAAGTCGACACCTTAGAGGCATAAGCCTCGATCCTTGAAGAATTCCCGACCTCCAGCTGGTGGCTCTGGAGACCCCACCACCTCTCCTTCTTGCCTTCCTACGTATACGAGAGGCGGGTGTCCATCTCTACCCGTAAATAGGTTATTCTTATGCCAGCCGGCATTCTATCGCTAATTCAAAAAAAAAAAAAAAAAACAGTCCCCAACGTGGCTCGAATGCGTCCGGGGAACTCCCGCACAACGTATGCTTGATCACAGTGAGCTCATCCATGTTGGCACCGGCGATCGTTTTGCTGCGCCTTGCGCAAAGCATGGATGGTAATATGCAACGAAACTCACGGCAAGTCCTTGCAGTTTATCAGTAAAATTGAAAGTTGGGCTAGTTGGCGTTGATACACCGTGTAGTAGCGCTTGAAACAGGACGACACACGGCGGCGCTAGTTCGCAACTGTTTTTATTACGCATAAACACAAACACATATACTCCGAATGAACGCAGTTTATCAGAATGCAGATTATCAATACGAGTTGTAATACACATTTTTTCCCCTTTTATCTGCGCCATGGTTTTCTCATAGCTGTGGTAGACATGGGCCATTTTAAAAGAACGTATTGATTTTTGAAATTCTTAAATAGTGCAGTCCTTGAGGCGTCAACACCGAACCGTAGTTTAATCGATGTAATTTCTGCGAAGCTTTCGAACAATGTCGACGGTACACGTGGATGCTCGCGATTCCGCAGCGTTGGAATGCGCTTCGTTGCTGTTTCACGTCCGTACGGCTAAAGTTCCATTGCGCATGCGCGAAAGAGCTTTCCCCATGATTCTCGGAACGGAAACGAGCGGATTTTTCGTCCTGTGGATACCTGTCGCGCGTGATTTTAAAAGCGTGCGCAATCGCTGCTAGGTGCTCTTTCAGGAGGAAGGGAAAGTTGCAGGGTCGACGCTGTAAGGCACTGGCAAAAGCGTCATGTGCCTCCGTTCATAATCGCCCACCCTGCCCCGTATCGCAACACCTGTTGGGACTGCCGCTGTCGGCAACTCCCCTTAACGTTTTGAAGCATATATCCTCGTGGAAGTGATGGCTGGCTCCCCCTCCCGACTGTCTGTGTGGCCTTTTTGTCGTCATGCTTATTGTAAAAGTTTGGTTTGTGCATGTGTGACCGGTAAATTCTTATTATGATTAGCTTTCTTTTTGTAAGCGACCAGGTGGTGGTGTACCCACCACGCACAAACTGAAAATTTTGTGGATGATTAATTCTCATTCTCAAATAAGAATGGCGGCCTACCATTGCCCCTGAAGAGGAAAGTGTATTACAAACAGCTGCGTCTTACCGGTAATCACCTGCGGGGCAGAAAATTGGAGGCTCACTAAAAGGGTTCAACTTAAATTGAGGACGACTCAGCGAGAATGGAACGGAAGATAATAGGTGTAACGTTAAAGGACAAGAAGAGAGCGGAGTGGGTCAGGGAACAAACGCGTGTTAAGGACGCATTAGTAGAAATTAAGAAGAAATGGACGTGGGCAGGACATGTAAGGCGAAGGCAAGATAACCGTTGGTCATCAATGGTAACAGAGTGAATCCCTAGAGAAGGCAAGCGTGGCAGGGGGCGGCAGAAAGTTAGCTTGGCCGATGAGATCAAGAAGCCTGCGGGGATAAGTTGGCCGCAGTTAGCACAGGACCGGTATAATTGGAGATGTATGGCAGAAGCCTTTGCCCTGCAGTGGGCGTAGACAAGCTGATGATGATGATGAATGATGAATGATTTTTCCTAGTAGCGCCGTAATGTTTCACCGACGACTCAAATATTTGTAACTGGACGCATTTTTTGGGAACGCCAGCATCTCAGGCATGACGAATGTGCTCACTGGTTTTCGTGGACTCAAGGCGGGCTTGTGAATTAACAAAACTTGTTGAGCTACTTGGTTCATGCTTATTGGAAATAATAAAACGGTTAAGTGGCGCCTGTATGTGGTACGTGTACCTTTCTACTTTTTCCTGGTCTGCTTAGCGCCCCTTTTATTATTGTGAAATAGGGTAACCTATCTCCGATGTTACTGCTTATCAGATTCTCTGACCCGGCGAATAGAGGTGGTCGGAGATGGAGATGGAGCGATGGCGATGGAGAGCCTTATCTGCTTCCATGCACCCGCTTCTTGAGCAGTGTCTCTGCTCTCTTCCCGTGTTACCACTTGTCGCCTAGACACAATTGACTCGCTGCGTCAATAACACATGTACTGAGCACTGCGCGAAATTTTTATCGTATACTCAAGGGTGCAGATGGAGGTTGCGTTTCCCGCTAGTTTTAACAAAGTTGGCCCGCAACATAGAGTTAGCCCGCAAAGCGCGTCTGCCTCGCGCGCGATTCAGTAGATGGCGCAAGCTGGCCTAAGGGGCGTAGTTGAAACGCCTCGCATGATAGTAATGGCGCCACTCTTGGTGCTATGGAGTCTTCATCGTCCGAAGCTCAATCGCTCGCGCGCTTTCGCGTTATTATCTCACAGAAATATGTTCAGTGATTCTCTGCAACTTGTATTGCACACCCACCTCCTCCTGACCGCGGGCTTCCCCTAACCGATGATCCGACTGATTGCTCGCAGGTCTCGCATCAAGAAGAGCGCGGCCCCGGCGCCTCCTCGGAGCCTGGTGGGCGCCTCGTCGGCCGTCGGCCAGCAGCAACGGCAGCCACTGCAGAGGTCTGCCCATGCCGGCTCGGTGGTGAGCTGTCCTCCGGGAGCCACGGGTGCGGGCCCCCGTGCGCTCAGCGACGACTGCGCTATCGACGACCTGCTAGAGGGCCGCATGGACCTGCGGCTCGTGCTGCCCGACGGTCGAGAGGTGCTCGTCAACGTCGAGAGAAGGTACTCGTTACACCCCACGCGGCGCGATGGCCGTCAGAATGCGACACCATGTATTACAAGGCCACCAAACTAACTCAGAAGCTGTGCTTTCGGTCTGTAGTTCTGTATTACGTATATAGCTGAGGCGGTTGCGTTCCCCTTGCCAAGAGTCCCTAGCCGTGCCATGTTCGCAGATGGAGGACGTGTAATTAGGTTAGAAGGTGTGCTGCCCTTCTCCCGAAGACCGTGTATACCTTCTTTACCTTTTGTACCTTACCTTCTCCCGAGTTTATACCCTACCAAGTACACACCGAACTACGAGGCGCGCCACCATGGAGGGCTCCAGGTTTATTTGAGCCACGCGAAGTCATTTCGCGTGTGGCTAGCCCTCGCGCACATTGGCTTTTTTTCGTTTCTCCTACGTCAGAAGCGCTGGCCGCCAGGGGCGTAGCCAGGATTTTTTTTCGGGGTGGGCTGAGGTTCTCAAGCCCCCTCCCCTCCTCTCCCCCCCTCCCCGGAGAGAAAAAAAAGAGCGCGGTAGTTTGCAAGCGCCCTTAAAGGCTATGAATACAAAATACATGTTTGGTTCATTAAAAAGACTGCATTGTCCCGATAGCAGTAATACCAATTTTATCGCAAATCGAGACATTGAATAAAACACATGAACAGAGGCGACTCCCCCGACATTTCCCGGTGATTTCTCTATGATATCACAGGGTCTTGTTTGTACGATTGGCGCCCAACGACCTAAGCCACTGCCAAGGAACATGATTGTGTGATTGTAGAGGGGCCTGTAGTTCCATTCGGTCCTATCATTTGAATCCTAACCTGCAGTTAACACACTAATAGCTACATTTTAGTGTTGCTCTACACTACATCACTCCTGCCCATATTACGTCACTGCAGCGCGAAATTTGAAAAATTTTGATATTTGTTGCATTGCTTCGGTTGAAAACGTCTTCTGTGACTGGAATGGAGCTGAGTGAGTTACCAAAGGATAGTCAAGGTTGTATCTTGTCATCATATGGGCCCTTTAAGGTCTCGCATGATATTGGTGCCGATTATAACGGTATTTAGTGCCAGGTGATGTTGTAAACTGGGAAAAAATCAGCAGACCGCTTAGTGCAAATTTGCGCATGGATACGGTACGTATGCTGCACGCTCGGGCGCCTTGTGCAGGCATTTCATTTAATGACCACAGTTTCATGTGATTACTTGCTATATCTCATCGCGTGTAGTGTGACTGTGACATCCGCAATATAATGACGTATGCCGTAAGAATGAGACCTTTTTTTATTTAGTTGCCGGTGTCCAAAATGGAGAAGAAAATGTTTTGCTCGTAAGCATTCAACGCCCGTACAGCAGCTTCCAGTGATAAGGCAAATGGAGCTCATTTTGTGCAGTCTACATCGGATCTATGCACTTACGTTATGTGTAGCGCAGGTCTTATCCTAAAAAAAAAGTAACAGGCTATGAATTATGCATACAAGAAGCGTTATATCGCTAGCAATAATTTCATCAAATACCAACCCTAAACACACAGACATCACGCACAACTGCACTGTTAACGGCGAAAATTACACGAACATGGCAGGATAAGCTCTCACGCAAAACGGAATAATTTAGCCAACCGTATTTGTCAAGCCATGCCAGTTGAAATTTCTGCTTCTGTTTCGAGTCTGTAACGCAGTCCATCTCGTAGTTTTATCAGGCCTCCAGGCGGACATGAGAAGCTGGTGCTTTTTAACATTTCGGCAACATTTCGGTACAGCCCAAATGGCGAGTCTACTGTAATGAACTCCCCCTTGGTGTTCTGAAGCGTTTGAATTATTCGCGGTCAAGTTTTCAATGCTTCGTGCATAATTGTCCTTAGCCTGCGTGAAGGCGTGTACTATGTCCAGTAACTTTTCTGAGGCGGTCATTTTCTGAGGCGGCCCTTTAGGTGTAGGTACCACTCCTGGATAAGGTAGAGCAGGTCACTGCAAAATAACTTAGCAAGAAATTTAGTAATTTAGCAAGAAAAAATAATAACGTAATGACGGAGTTGTCTGACCATACGGTTAGGTATGTTCTGTGCAAGTTGAGCAAAATCCTGTTGCGTTTGGAATTTTGTCGTCAGATCCGAGGAAAGAATTTTAATGAGGTCCAACCATTCTGGTTTCAAACATTAATGAAATGGCATACTTTTTAGTGGACGCGTGCGCTGCCATCGTTCACCACACTGCCGGTTTTAAAGTTTTAAGGCTAAACGGTGAAACAGCATGGACGGGACTGCGATAGGGCGCATAGGAATTTTGTAGTCTTCGTTGGTGACTCGGGAAATGGAAATGGAAATCATGTTTGGAAGCTTCTTGGTCCACTAAAAAACAGGGAGCACTGGGAAGTTGTACAAGGAAGTTGCACATGACCTTCAGGCTTGGGTCGATGCTCTAAACGAGTCATCATTTTGTTGTCCGCAGTGCACCAAGAAAACATGCGTGATGGCATGGCCCCGCGCACATAAACGCTACAGACTACCGTGTTTCAGCATGAAACGGACAGTAATGCTACAGTTAAGGTTAAAAGTGACCGCTTGGTTACTTGGTTAAAAGTGACCGTGGTTCAAACTGAAGCATGGCTTCAGGCTACGACATAATAGATTGGCAAAAAATTGCAAAGTTGTTTACAATGATAATTCCTCGGTCATTTTAGTTACTTACGCATGTTGGCTATTGCTCAAAATTTCTTTGATGCGACATTTTAGGACGCGTAACAGTAGTGGATCCAGACCGAAGAATTAGGCAGGGATCCAATCGAGGGGGTGGGGGGGGGGGGGGGGGGGGGGGGCAGCGCGGAAGTGTGCTGTTCTTGAGAGGGCCTGTGGTCTATAGCCTATTTTTTTTTTTTAATTACAACATTCGTTAGTCATGCCAAATCGATTAAGCATTGACAGAACGATACTCTTGAGCCCACAAAACATAAAACAAAAGCCAGAAAGAGGTGAAGCAACATTTTACTAGAGAGGCACGTTCGTTTATTCGCCCAGTGCTACGGTCCTTCACTTGCGCACACTGCTATGATGATTTTAAAATTGGGTGTAGCAGTGCATGCACGCGTCGGTATGAAACGGGGTAACAAAAGTCGCGATAACGGGCACGCCATGCGACAGCGGCTACCTCACATGGAGTTGCGTGCCTGTAAATGAAGCAAACTACTAAAACTGCAGCGAGAACAAATATATTTTGAACTCTTCATATTCTTTAACTTTCATGTACTTCCCGGACAGCGGAAACTCTTCATGTACCCAACGCTGTCCCGATACGCTTTGAGTATAACCCTCGCCAACTTTGTGCATCATAGGATATTTAGCGTTTATATGCGTTGGATTTACGTTTTCCCTCATTCAAAGTTTTCTATCCGCTACATAGTGGGCGCTCCTTTCAACAACCAATTCAAACGCAAATATTTCAATAGAAACAAAACTGGTTATAATTTTTTTGGCTTGCAGACATAAAGGTCCTGTGACATCGTGTAAATATTAGGTAGCGATTATTTAAATAATAAAAGACATCAGTTATCACGCAAGGATAAATCAGTGGTCAGGGGAAGAAAATGACTTATTAATTGAGGCTTCTTTTGTGTTGACACTTCGAGTGTGAGCTTCCCAAAGCCAGGACGCTTCTGTCATGACGCCGTTGCTATGACTCAGGCCCCTGAGCATCACTGCTCTGGGCAGCCGCCTCCCAGGGAAAGAGCGGCCGTGGACGCAGTGGAGGGGCTTTAGTTGTGACCGAGATCGAAGATGGCCATCGGGTAATTGTTACTGTCGCGACCGCCGTCTTCGTATGGCAGGGCTGGTGACCGTCGTGCCTTCAGGTTTAGAATAAGGTCTGCAACTCACTCGGCAAGCCGCAGCGTGCCCTTTTTGTCAACTTGCTGTTCCCAGTTTCCTTGGTTAGCGAAAAATACCGCCGAACGAATCTGCCTAATCTCGGAGGAGAAAATGACCGACTGTCTGCAACACCGCTTTCCTCCCGGGCGCCTCAGAAACGTGAAAAAGAAGGAACGGGCGAGACGCGGAAAAGGTGCATACTTCGCTGTGCGCCTCACCCACAAAGGCCCTCTGCCCACACACGACATTCATCCAGCTAATGAACACGTTTCGCCAAATTCGCAGACCCATCGCTTTCTTCAGTTAACTTGAAGGAGTATTAGCCCAGTTTACATTGACCCGACGAGAGCGCGTTGAGTCAAATAAACAGGTTTTTGGACTCAACCCCCACCCCCCCTTTTGATGTATAAGCGGACGGGTTGGATCGGAGTGCCGTCGCGGCGAGTCCAGTCGACCCGGAGGCAGGGGCTGAGTCGGCGGACCGCGGGGAGCAGAATACCGTATTTGCGCGGTTCTAACGCACCCCCCAATCGTAACGCGCGGGTCGGAGGAATATCAAAAAAAAAAAAAAAAAAATGACACTGACGGTACTGCGCAGACGGAAAAGACATGACACCACGTACCTGGAAGAGGGAGATTTTGTTTGGCGAAAAGGATTGCGCTTCATAAGATTGCTTATCCAGCTCCTGCTGGTAATGAAGTCATTGTGGGAAGAAACACTGAAGCTGCTTGCGATTTCAAGTGCCTTGATCTTCATAATTCTAGGCGTTACGGGCTAAGCCCGGTCAGCCTTCCCTGGCTACGCCACTGTTGGCCGCGTCACTTCAGAATTAAGCCTGCGCCTAGCGCAGCACGGCTTAGCCACTAGCTGAATGGCAGAACCTATTACCGAACAGACAATTATTTAAGCTTTGAAAAATGCCCCATAGGATTGTGATCGCTTACGAAGCGCGGTTTGGCATGCGACTGGGATAATTAGCGTTATGACACTTGGTAGCCTTTGTTTCACTCTGAGGCACATGCATGTTGTATTTTAAAGCAACCGTGTTTTTACATCTACCCGCGATGACAACCGCCGAGTGAAGACTTGAAACCGGTCAGATTTTGTTTCAAAATTGATGCCCAACTTGGCTCAAAACTTGATTCCGCCTTAGTGCAATGTGCAAACGAGTTTATTCAGCCAGCGTAGCTAACTACAACCCGCCTAATTGTCGCGGGAACCAATGGCAAAGTACAGTCAGGCAACATTTCTGATGCACATTAGCAGTTAGAAATTTGCCAATAAAAGCAAAGTTCTTTCCTGAAGAGCATGCGTAAGAAAAAAAAAATCAGTTGTGATGACAGCCACTACTGCACAATCGCAGCTGAGCTGCTTGCTTTCTTCTTTGCTCGTCTCCCTCGTACCGCGTTTCTTTGTAGCGGCGGCGACTTATCGGGCGTCGGCGCGTACCCAGTTGGCAAGTCGCGGCTGAACGAATTTTGGGCTCCTTGTTCCGAGCTTTTCGACACCGCCGTGTCCTCCGGAGTGGTTGCCACACCTTCATGACGCTCCATACCAGATAACATATACTGCTTTTGTAACTCGATGATATCATCAGGCAGATCCGTTTCTGATTCCGATGATCCTGCACCACAGGAGCGGGTCTCGACGCACTCAGCGGTCGTGGCGCGGGCCCTACCTCTGCGGCCAGACGACGCGGGGCAGCTGCTAGTGTCATGTCCGGAAGCCCAGCAAAGTTCACACCACGGGGTCGGGCACTGCCGCCCCATGTGGCCCTCCAGCTCGCAGCGATAGCACACCCTCTTGACGCCCTTGTATTCGCACTGGACGCGACATCCAAGGACGCTCAAGAAGTTGGGAATCGGGCGCTGCAGCTGGATGCGCACAAGCCTGGTGCCGTTACCCGCCTGACGGCGACCCTGGAAATTCGGGGGTTGCACGACGAGCACCTTGCCGTACGGTGCCAGCGCCGCCGCCAAGTCTTCATCCGTGATGCACTGCAGGAGCCGGTACACGGTCACGTAAACGATGCGAGAATCGAGGCAGGCCACGGGTGTCGAAATGCCGTTCACCACGATGGCGCCCCTCGAGGACAACTTCGTCGCTGCTTCAGCGTTCGCCACCGCAGCGCAGAACCTGGAACCCCCTTGGCGCTGAAGTGTATCCAGGCTCCCCTTACCGACGACGTCTTCGAGCGCACCGATGATATCACCGCACGAAGCATCTTTCGGCGCGTTGAAAACGAAGCAGTGGTTCTTCGGCGGCGGTTCCCGAAACTCCAAGGCGGCCATCTCCGACGGAACGTTCGAAAAGCACCCGCAAGTCTCGAGCCAGCTCTGCAGGCGTCGGCGTGGACGCTGGGATGGTGTGATGGGTGCGGGGCGGCGAGCACGTACTTGTGGCTTAGTGCGAGAGTAACGAGCGCTTCGAACGAAGAACGAGGCTGGAAAGAGCACCGAAGACTCTGCATGTTCGCGGCCTCGTGAACGCCCAGCCAGCGTATCAAGGCGCGCCACGATTGGACAGCGACAGCTCTGACAGGAAGAGATGACAGCGCACGATGCGGGATCTTTGACTAATCTGAGTTTTGACCGTCAAGCCAGCTGCGTGATAGCTGGCTGCAAGGAGCAATATTAAATAAACGCTTATTACCTTTTCGTACGTGTGGTAAAAATCAAAGCGCGATCTGTTGAGCTTCATCCAACGCACCGCGAGGCTAGCGCCGCCACCAGTGATGCCAACCCTAAGGATTTATCCCTAGATCTAGTAACGTTGCCGTTGCCCCTACACCGTGGTTGCCCCTTACGGCCTTCTTGCTGCAGCCGCCGCAAGTTGGGGGTGGCGCTGCTAGCCCACTGTTGCTTAACTGTTGCTCCGCCTCCGCCAAGCGCGTTCACAGGCGCAGTGTGTGTGTGTGCGCCGCAGCGCCGGTTTCAGCCAAGTGTGTCAATTTGTGGTGCGGAAAAGGCATGGTTGCACATCCTCCGGTGAATATGCACTGTTGTCCAGTAAGCTGCCAGCATATAACTTAGGAACGTTGGCCAGCACTCGTAGCGGCGAAGACTAATGGTGGCGCCATTGTGGAGAAATGGCTTCGTGTTCCGCAGGTTCAATTCAAGTGCCAAAAAACGCTACATTCACATAGCCGAGCGCCTTATGGTGGTGCTGTTGCCTTCAAACAAGCTAGCCTTATTTGGTCAGTTCAAGCCTAATTTTTGAACTGCTATCCACTCAACAATCGGATGTTTATAAATATCTAGGCCTCACCAATTTTTCCGAGAAATCAACCGGAGAAACTCACACAGGGGGGTAGGAACACAGCTCACAAGGAATATTTTTTTAATATATACACTGCAACTCAGTGCACATTGCCGGAAATGCGAATGCACGCCTCTCTTTAATGAGACTGTAGGTATAGCAAAGCAGAAAAACCAGCTCGCACGAGACACCATTGGGACGTTTTAGATGGCTCGCCTTGGTCACACTTGCATAAGTATGCTGTCATTGGGTTTATCGGGAAGATCGCGTATCTTGCCCCTGAATGATTCCAAACGGCCGCACCCTGCTTTCTCTGCCTTGTTTTCTTTTTGTGTGTGTGTGTGTGTGCGTGCGTGCGTGTGTGGTATCGGGTGTCACACAGTTGTCGGTTGTGGCCTGACAGATTGTTATATACGCTGCGGAGTCTAATTTTTCGCTGATGTGCGCATTTTTTTTTTTTTTTGCGGAATATATGAGCGTTTTTACGAATAAAGGCTGACTGATTGATTATGGGGTTAAATGTACAGACAAGCTACACCGAGCCGGGGATCGCGCGCCGGCAAAGGGAGCGTTGTCAAAGTAGCGTTGTTCGGAGCAGGGCTCTGAGAAAAGGTGATGCAGCGCGTTCCGGCTAAAGTTACCAGCTGCGCCAAGGGACGCTGCTGCCGCACGTGCAAGCCGATCCTCCTTCTTGAGAGGTGAAGGGGCAGAACGAGCTGTCCAGGTGCTGGTCAAGTGGTCAACAGAAAGCCCAACTGGGCTTCGCCCTCACATTCTTGGGAATTCGTTCTATCCTCCGTAATTTTTATTGCAGCGCTCTGTAACTGTTCATCTTTACGCGCACTTTGTGAACCGAGCCACCGCTGTCGCCGTCAGACCCATGCCGGCGGCCACGCCGTCCTCTTAACTGCATTTTACAATAGTATTTTTTCTTTTTTGAAAGCGGGCCGGAAATGGCCCAGTAACGCTGTAAACCCGGAGATGGGCTCCGTACGTTAAGCGATGCAGCTCCATATTCGTGCGTCTGGTGCAGTAGGAAGTATAGAGAAGAACCGTGGCGTTTTGGAAACGCAAATAAAATGAACGGCATGCGGCGGCCAGTGCGGAAAAAGTACGACACGAAAAAAAAAAAGAAAAAACGAAGACTGCGCTCACGGCGTCGTTTTTTTTTTTTTTGTGCGTGTGTGCGTGCGTGTGTTTCTAAATCTGTATGCTCTGCTGCATTATTCTGGTTCTCTGTGCTTAAGTCGCCACGATTGTGCCGTGTCCGGACATTTTACCACGGTGATTAGAAAAGGAGAGAAAAAATATAGTGCATGGGCCTTAAAATTGCGGCCATTCTCATGAGTAAATATGCGGTAATTTTTCGTTTTGTAAAGCGTTGTGCCCGCCGGTATTTGGATTTCTGTCGCAAAAGGGCCTCATTCTCTGTTAGCCTAAGTCGTTGCCGGAAGAGGAATTACTCAATGTTCAGACTACCGACGTAACAGCCATATCGTGCGCTATGGACGTAAAAAAAACGGCGTTTGGTGCAGTTGGGTTGGCGGATACGTCAAATGACGTCATAATTTAAAGATATTACAACAGTTGCGACAACAGTCTGAACCCGGCCTCACGCCAAGCAAACGTGTATATCGAGTCTGTGGCGCCCTATTTTAGTAAAAGCAGATTTCAGCGCAAAATCAGGTTCCCGGTGAGCATAAATCAACACGAATAATATTTGTTATAAATGACGGGAAATTTGGATTCTGAAAGGTTTTGGAAGCATAATCCGAAGAAATTACCTTTGTAAAAAAGATGAGTATTTAAATCGCAATTTTTGGAGACCTCATGTTTGAACTTTTCAACGCTGTATCTTGTGAACCAGATCGGCTGTCAAATTTTCTTTTGCATGCATAATGGCATTCAAATGGATGAAATCGATGTCATAAATAAGTTGTGTGTTGTGCCAGACTTGTGTATCCGCGTGTTTTGCAAAACATTTTATTTACGTCAGTGGCTTGGTGTAGAAAAGAGCTTACCGTGTAAATTTGTTGCTCCTGAAATGCGTTAATAATCGGCATCCAAGGTATGTAGAAACAGCAGGGATTAACGAAAACCAACTTTCTTAAGCTTGGCTCTTCATGTTTTAAGAGAAGCGTATATGGCTAGGGCTCTGTGTGTGTTTGACCTGCAAGAGCGATAACTCCCGAGGCACGACGCGTCTTCTAAGCGCGCCTGAGGCGTTCTGTAGCACAAGGCGTTGGAAAACGAAAGTCCCGTTGCGTGTGCTATCACCAACGTTCACCATCAAAGTCGCATGTCGTTCTAAAAATTGATTTGGACCTCAAGTTTATGCGTCTCGTCACTTGGATATGTATTTTGAGTGGGTTAGTTATATATAACACGGCCGGTCTGAACGCGCCCGCTCGCTCTGCGCTAGCGCGCACGTCCAGACTGGCCGTGGTTATAAATTGACACCATTTTCAAGACCAGAGGAGTCAAAATAAAAGTGTGAGCACGTACGTATACGTATTTCTCAGAGATGACTGCTGTCAACTCTCAAGAGGACTGAAATTTGCCCATACCTTTCGTATGAATTCTGTGTCACCTCTTAAAGGAGCCATGAAGAGAAAATACAACTTCGTGTAATTTGAAAGAACTAGGATTCAGTATCCCACTCAGCTCCATTACAGCAACAAAAGATGTTCTTTTAACGAAAAAAAAGCAAGAAGTATTTAACAACTTTCAAATTTTGCGCCACAGTGACGTGTTATGAGCAAGAATGACGTCATACGGGCCAACAATAAAATATAATTTTCAGTGCGTTAACTGCACGTTAGCATTCAAGTGATGCGGTCAAATGGAACTAGAGGCCCCACTACAGACGTCCAGTCATGTGTCGCCGCGACAGGTCAGTTAGGCGGCCGCCAATCGCGCGAACAAGGTTCCGTGACGTCATGGAAAAGTTGCGGGAAATTGGCTAGGGGGTCGCGACTGCTTCACACGTTTTCTTTAATATCTCCGTTATTTGTTCGACGATTGCGATGATATGGGTATCATTGTTATCGGGACTAAGCAGTCTTTCTAATAAAACCAACTTGTATTTTGTCTTCATGGCTCCTTTAAGCTTTGCTGGTCATCTACCTTCACAGATTCATCAGGGGGATTTATCAAACTTTTATTTGTGGCGCTGTTATGTAGTTCAGTGCATGTTGTCTTTAATTTCATTACTCAGCCTTCACGTGCTTTTCCGTTGCCTTCAAAAGCGGGCGGAAAACAGATTCGCGGCATACTCGCCGACACGCGGTAGACATTTGATACCGTAATGCAGGGGCTGCTATGTTAGCGCTTGAAGACGCAAAGCCATGCGAATTACTTTACGATTCTTGTTAGATTCTTCCTCGAGGGCCGCTCCTACGCTATCCGGAGCGGTAGTGGAAACCTTAAAACAAACAGCAGCAGCGTTGGCGTTCCTCAAGGAGCCATACTGTCGCCTACACTATATCCTACACTATATCCCCCTACACCAACTGGTGACAGAGATAAGAGAAAAATTCCATCAAGCCATCACAGCCGGCCATGACGTAATTTTCCAGTGGCTTCCAGGTCACTGCGGAGTCATCGGTAACGTGCTGGCGGATGAAGCTGCCCGTACAGGCCATGAGAGCGACCGCACCATTCTACTTCCGCTTTCAAGAACCGATGCTGCCAGGAGGCTTCGCTCCCTTGCACGCAAGATTACCATGCAGCAATGGAACACACCGGACTTTTCGAATCCCCGTCTGTATATTCAGGATCCCCTTCTTCAGCGCCGTATTCCGTATGGGCTGTCTCGACCCCAGTCAACTTTACTTTGTAGACTGTGGTTGGGAGTGACCTTCACGAAAGCCTACTCCTTCCTCATCGGGATGGCCAGCAGCGCCCACTGTGACGCCTGCGGGGCGGAAGAGACTATAGAACATGTGCTGTGTCACTGCCCCGAATACTCGTCGGAGAGGAGCGTGCTTGCCACCGCGCTGAGCCGACTGGACAATCGACCATTTACGGTGGAAACTATTCTAAGTCATCGGTCTTCACCATCGACCTCGCAGAAGGCGACGAAAGCCCTTTTACGTTTCCTGAGTGAAACGAACTTGCTTGAAAGACTATAGTGCCCGAAACGGGGCTAGAGTGCGCGCTTTCCCACTCCTATCTCTTCCTCTTCTCCCCCCCTTTTTATTCCCTGAGCCCCATTCCCCCAGTGCAGGGTAGCAACCCGGGCTCTACACCTGGTTGACCTCCCGGCCTTTCCTTTGTTTTTTCTTCTTCTTCTTCTTCTTAACGTGAGGGCTGGTTATACATCTGCGGAAGATCCATGGCATACGCTTCACCATGATGACGTGACTCTCTCGATGGAGCCTGGTGACCCTCCCAAGGCATGAGAAGAATTAGCCAAAGCATACAAAATCCACTGGCTATCTTAGCCAACTATTTGCAGAGTACGCATATGCAAGCGTCTCCAGAGAAGACTAGTGCATTCTTGTCAGCAGAGCGACAACCGAAAAGGAATATGCCAAGCGCCATCTTTTTGACGAGAAGCTCACACAGCTTTCATTCTCACACTGGCAGTTTTGACTTCAAGGGCTTGCTACGGAGCTGCGACGCGCAATGTGGCAAGCTCGAAAGAATGCACCGTGAATGTGCATCATGCATCGTAAAATCTGCATTGTGATTCTTGGTACCATCTATTTTTGACACCACATCCTGGTCACGCAGCCGGCACATTTTCGGAGAACGGGTCATATATTGTTTTCGCACTAAAAAAATGACACGAATCCGGCTGTGCCGTCTTGATAAAATCTGTGCAGCTTTCGGGCGTGTTGCAAAAAGGAAATATCGAACTCTTAGCGCTTTGGCGACATGAGTTGCAACGTGAGACGCGTGACCGTTGTATACCACGTATTTTCTTGGCAGGAGGTGCCAAAAAGCCAGCGGTAAGGCTGCTTCGGCTTCAAGCGCTAGAAATAAAGCCGTTGGCGCGCCTCCCCTTCCTTCCTTCCTGTGGAAGTAAGGTGGCCTCCCTTGACGAAGGTTCTGCGCTCCCCTCACGTCAAGCTGCAGTCCACCGCGAACATTGTCCGCTCACGTGTTATTGTCTTCTTTTCCCGCTTTTTTTTTTGTTTGTTTGTGGATGTGTGTAGTTCGCGCGATCGGTACACGACATTTCTCGTCGCTTTGTCGTGGGGGCCGGACGGAGATTCGAAAGAGGAAGGAAAAAGAGAAAATGATCCCAGACTCGAGATTTCGTTTTCCTCTTCGCGAGATAGCGAAAAATGCAAAAAAAAAAAAGAAAGAAAAAGCTTTTCCCGCTGGCCAGTTCGCGCTGAAGACAGGTGCGACAAAGGACTCGAAGAGGAAAGTAGCTGGGAACAATTCTAATGATCGCGCAGGCTGGGCCGACCACGCTGTACCACGCCAGAATGGCAAAATCTTTTCCGCCGCCGCCCTCCCCTTCGCCTCGTTTTCTCCCCGGTCCTTCTTTCTGCCCGGTCTTGCGATGCTGAAAGTCTCGACTGCCCAGCAGTTTCGCTTCTCGACGAGGTGTACCCGTATAAGAAAACGAGCAAGGCTGAGCTCTCAATTTGGCGCGCTGCCACAAGCGCTTTCTTCTCTCGTCTGGCGAAATTCCTGCTCCGCAAACATTTCATTCAATCCGTGCTGCGTTCTCCTCCCAACCCCTTTCCCCTCGACCTGTTACCGTCCCGGGCATCCTTCAACCAGCTCTTAAGGGACTTTAAATGGCCGCGCGTGCAGCGCTTTTCGATGAGCGCAGCGCGACTCTACGTTGGCGTTTCTCGCGCCGCGTGTTTTATGCGGTGCCCTGCGGGCTTCGCATGGAAAGATGTACAACATCGGCGGCGTGTTTTTCTCGCTACGGAACTTCGTGGTACGACGTAGACTTGGAGGCGCGCGCACCGCTGGTGAAAGCGGAGTGAGGATAACAAACAAACAAACCGAGGTATTGCTTTAGGCGCTGGCGCAGTGGCTTTCGAAATCCATTATCCATTCGAAATACCCGCGCGACACTCTAATGCAATTTAAAATATCAGTGCTCACGCAGGCAAGTTTCTTCGACAGAAAAGCGGTTGCGCGCACACCGGATCGTGTGTCGGATTACCATTGGCGGCTAATGTGACGGTTGGTAGCGGCGAGATCTTGCCGTTCATCACGTGGGACCTGTTGACAATGATGCTTCGAATGCGTATGAGGGCGCACCTGCAATGTACCCACGGGACACCTCGCAAATATTCTCCGAGAGGCGCAATATGAATTCCACTGGAAGCTGGAGGAAATGTGTGCGAAGCGATCAATTTGATCTTTTAATTGTGCCGGCTGCAGTCATAAGGAAATGAAGATGGCAGGTGAGAAATGATAAAATTTACTCGCCAGTCGGAGTCAGGAAAAGTGGAGCCTTGCGAAAGCGGGCGTGCCTATATAACGTTCGTTATGATCATGTGCTGCGAACGCGGGCACCGCTGGCGGGTGAGCGCATGCGCCGCCATGCACCACACGATTGCTCCCCTCCGAGCAGCACGCTACCCCCCCCCCCCCCCCCCCTCCCTTCCTTTTCCCCCGAGCTTTAAGCGGAAATCAACAAAGATAACATCGCGACTTAGTCTGTGCGCTTCCACCCGCACTACGTGGTGTAGGCCTTGTGTCTGGAAGGATACTTGCTTCTGCGCGTCCAATCCGTAACCCTCCTGTGAAGAATGCTTCTCTGAAAGCATCTGCGGTAATGAGGAAAGCCAACATCATGACGGACATGATGGAGTTTGATAGAAACCAAAACGAGTTGTATAATAATTAATGGCACTTTTTACGGAGGGTCATCAATGTCATTATTTGGTAAATGCGCATATTGTCAGTTGTAATGTGTCTTTTTTTGCCTTTAGAGAGAATTTGTGTGCTTTAGAGAGAATTTCTCGAAAAACCATGGTGTACGAAAACTGCGGTGCTCTTAGGTTGTAGCTTATGCACATTCGGCGAATGACGTATACGTCATTCGAGCCGGCTAGTGAGTGAGCCGGTTGAGTGAGCCAGCTACCTATAGGTAGCCGGCTCACTCAACCAAATTGAATGACGAAAAAAAGAAAAACACAAAAGGAAAGGTTTTTGCTCTTGACATCTAATCAGCGGTCCCAGTTCATGATCGGCATGTTAATTAGGCCCATGTTGAGATTTACAGAAGACAAACTACTGTAGCATGGTGTGAAGGTCCGAGCAGCTGTCCTAGTATTCTCTGTTAACTCACACAGAGAAATTTGCTCACTATGACTATCCATTTTGCTGCTTCTTCATATCGTAAGGAAGTTTTTCTTTCTCACCCTCTCGCTATCTCTTTTTCTTATTCCTCTTTTTCCAGGTGTAGCTTTTTTGTTCCCCAGTCTGTTTTTTTCTTTTTATGTCTGTTGTGAAGTCACGTGTTTGTTCACTTTGCACGCTCCTTGTTGCAGGACGCCCGTGATGGACCTCCTGGTGCAGGTGGCCACGGCGCACAAGATCAACCCGAGCGGCCACTTCGTGCAGGCCCCGAGTGAGCGGGGCGACATGCTGACCTGCAAGCCCAACACGGCCATTGGCTCGCTCGACGTCAGCCACCTGCTCATTGTGCCCAAGGGGGCTCCCCCCATGGCCGGGGGCGCTGCAGACCTGGCCTTCTGGCAACGCAAGGGCATGCGGCCCTCCTCCAAACCCTTCGAGGTGCGCACCCACGCTGGGTCTTCTTCAGCAATCGCCTGTCATAGATTCCTGCTTTCGCAGCATCGGCTGTGAGGGCGGTTTGGGTTGTAAGGTGTAGCTGATGTTCATGGAGTAGGCTAACCCATGGACTAACGCATGCCAGCTTGCTAAAATGGCTGATCGAAAAAATAATTTCGACCAGTGAATTCTAATAAATAAGATCAATCAATCAATAAATGGGTTAACCATAACTTCAGCTAGCATTGAAATCTGCAGCAGCCTTCTGTGACCATCTCTTAAATTTTTAAAGTCGTGACACTGTCTTTTTTTTCTGCATGGATAAGAGTTGACTATATAGCAGAGCCTCATTGAACTAAACCTGGTAAGGAGATGCAACTACCGTGTGCACACTATCTCAACCTGGGCTATTAAAGGAGTATTATTGTCTTGGGAATCCATCCTGACCCTATTTTAAGCTGAACTGGCATTAAAGTGCATGCATGTTGCTAATGTTTTACTGTAACATAAGAATAAACTCAGTTCCAGTGCAAGCTGGTGCCTTAAAGTCAGTGCTTTACCAGAAGGAATGGCACATTATGTTATCTCTTTTTGGCACTTCCGTGTTTATAAGCATTGCTTTGCTCAAAATTTGTTTTGTGGACATTTTGAG